>NW_007259646.1:234886-252376 GCF_000164805.1 Carlito syrichta
TTTTTTTTTTTAACCCCTCCCCGGCCCTGTCCCGACTAGCTCCAGCTCCTTTGAGGAAGCCGGCACTTTTATCCGGTGCTGTGCGGCAGGTCCCCGCTCAGCCAATCAGATCTGCGGAGCCGCGTTTAGCGCCGGTTGCGAGCGCTTCGTCAAGCCAACACCGAACGATGTTGGAAATCTGAATGTCACCGCGGTCCGGGGCAGATCGGATGGGCTGGGAAGTTGCTTGCCAGCTCCCGGCGGAATTCGCAATTCGTCGGCAGCTGCACGAGGCTCGGGTGTTCTTGTTTCTTTGGCATTTCCCTTCCTGAAAGCGGCGGGGGCGTGGGGGAGGGTATGAAAGTGGGCGAACTTCAACGTGTTCGGTTGCAGCGTAATTATATTAATGAGAGTGGTGAGTTTTTATGCAGTGCAGAGTCATTATGCCACGATTTGCTGTCGCTCAGTGGCTTCTGCCACATTTCTACACTTTATTAGCAGATTAATTCAACAGCAGGTCAGTACCTCCTTTTATGATTGGATGGGTCCAAACATGAAGAAAAAGACAATTGTCTGCAAGGAAAGAAGCTGCCAAGTGCAGACAAAGGAAAGCAGTTGTGAGATTGATGATAGGTTCCAGTTTGTTATCAGTAGGTGTGAAGTGCTATCTAATCTCAAGAATGGCCTTGAGGCTGGGAGCCACTTCATGCTGCTTTCGCCTTCGCCGGTCCCCAAGTCGCTCAGGGCTGCCATCTTAAATGCACTAGCATCCAAATCACAGTTTGCACTCTACCCGCTGTGTTACTCAGAATCTCTAATTAGGAATCTTGTATGAACCACAGACACGTTAATATTCCACACGCGTTTAAATGTGCTAATCAATGGACCAGGATAATTGGGGGGCAAACATTTGGTCTCACCAGTTTACTCATTAGACACATTGTGAATTGCTCAAACCACTAGGTCCCTAATGAAGGATGCCTATCTGTTTTTACTGTAGCTTTTCATTACTTACTTATTACATACTATGATGACTCAAGTGGTAAACACACCTTTCACTACCCACGATATAATCCGAGCCTCGTGTTTATCCATAATATGCTTAATAATACCTTCAGAGTTGCCTGGAGAAATGACTTTTTGGTAGAAAGGTAGCTTACATTTTTGGATAATACTGTGGACTGAGTATTGTCAAAGCAAAAATTTACTGTCGTGCAATTTCTACATATAACTAATAAAATACTATAAATATATTTTTTAATGTAATAAATATAACACTGCTTTTTAAAATATTTGGCTAACAAAGACTAACAGTAAAATTTTTTTTTCTCTTAATCCAAGATTTAATTAGACCTCTAGGAAAAAACCATCTCACCCTGTTGACCATACTTCAAAACGTATGGCCTTTTTGCTCAAGACTTTGTATGATCATCCCCCCCCCCATCAGGTTCCTTAAGTACACGGGTGCTCTAGACTTTCTTATCAATAGAGGGCGTCTTCGAGTCATTGCAAATCCTGGTGTGAAACGGAACTATTCTTCAGAGGAAAAACTTCATCTCCTCTAAGGTGCTTTATTGCTTCTCTGTTGTAAAATTTGACAAGCTCGAGATTTATAAGCCTAACAACTCACTTTTTATTGCTGCTTAAGTGTTCAGCCACTAGAGGAAAATGCTAATTTTCACAATTAAACCGCAAGGTGGTTCCTATTTTCAAGACATTAGGTCAGTTGACACACTCGCGGGTAAATTCGTGCTGTTAGCAAGATCAGGAATCGGCTTGAGAAGCTACAACGTGGTGAATGGTCACTTAGGGCACAGCCACTCTTCAAGCTCGTGTGCTGCGAGCTAAGGAAAATTTTAGACCTAAAAGAAAAACCTGGGGAGGGAGCTGAACGCCAACATTTAATCGATGATTTATAAAAGTTTCATATTTTAATTTTTAAAAAAAGCATGAAGTGGCTGACAACTTGTACCACTCACAACTCCACCCTGTTTCTTGCCACTTGTACACTTGTACCCTTCCCCACTTCGTCTTTGTTTTCAGGAACGAAGGATAAGACCCGAGCAGTACATTCAGGACAGCCAGCAAAGCATAGCCGAGTATGAACGTGCAAATGGATAGGATTAAAACACATGCTAGAAACATTACGGATTCTAAATAAGATGCGGTTTCATTTCCTGAACCTATACGTGATGTCTTAACGGTTCCCCAGTTAATAGATCTCTGTTTCCAGAAATCTAACACGAGCACCTCTGACTGCTTAACAGATCACCAACAATCAGACCCGAGTTCGCGATCCGTGCGACCCACTCTAGAGGAAGGGCTCCCCCGCTGCGCCCCCGTCCACTGTGTGCGCGCCGAGCTGGGGCTGAAACAGCCCGGAGTCCGACAACCCAGCGGCACGCAGCTCGTGGTTTGTACTTACATCATTCTTAACCCTTCCGCTCCTGGAGGGGGCTCAGCGGGATCAGGGGACCCCCGAGCTCCGGAACACGCAGGACCTGGGTGTGAGAGAAGAGCCCCAGAGCGCGGTGTGAGTGCCGCACTCCCGGAGGGAGAGCTCCCAGGGCGTGCAGGGGCTCATCGCCCGCGCGTGCACCTCGGGCCCCCGCGATCCCCGCGGGCTCCGCCGCGGCTCTCACCGCCCAGAGCGGCAGGTGCAAAAAGCATTTGGGAGCCGCTTGCCAGCGCGCGGAGGTAATGCGCTTCCTGTCCATTTATCTCAGGAAACCAGCGCAGCCTTCTCTTCGAAACAAAATTAACCTCTCATTAGCCAGCCACTCACTCCCAAGACCTTAAAAGCTTTACCAGCTCGCTAATGTATTTAGGCTTTTCTTCCAGGCAAACGCAGCCGCCGGTCGTGACAGCCATCAGCCCCGGGGGTTCCGCTGGGCTCTCCAGCGAGCCAACCGCCCATCTAGCTCCAGCCTAAAGTCTGGGAAACTGCAGCCAACCCAGGGACCCTGTTTGTAGCACCGGGCTGACCCCGACCCCCCCCCCCCCGAACGAACTTCACGCCAGAACAAGTTCCCCCTAATTTAATGGGCGCGCTTCGTATCAAAACCTCAGCTCCCCTGTCCTCAAGGGACGGGGAAGGGCACCGGGGAGGAACTTTATGGCCAGCTGTCCCCGGGTCGTGGGCGCTGACAGCCCTTGGGAGCGCCAGCCCTGTCCCCCAGCGAATGTGGGGAGGGTTGGTGGGGGGTGCGGGGGTGCGTAAACTAGGATCGAGCCGGTTCCAGGCGTGGAGAATCAACTGTGGTCCTAGATCTGCAAGTGACGAAAAGGGGCTTTTGGGAGCGTCGAAGCTTTCTCGCCCTGGCCCCCAGCCGCCCCGAGGCTGGCAGATTTATGCCACACAGGTGGATGGAGACCTAAACAAAACAGTCCCGGCCGCTGCCTGCCGTTCGCCCCCCACGTCCCCCTGGCCCACCGCAAACTTCAACAAAATAAACAACTCACCACAGGCATTCCCTTGTCTGCAGCGCGACGCCTGCCAGCTGGGAAAATAAGCCGCAAGCCACGCGGCCGGGGCGCGGAGGGAAGGCAGCGCGGCGCCCGCCCCTCTCCCCAGGTGGGGGCCGCCGTGCCTGGGGCGGGAGGGGCGCTCCGCCTGGGGGCCGCTCTCCAGCACTCCGGCCGTGGAGTGAGCGCCCGGCGAGGGGCTGCGCCCTTCCTGCCAGCGCGATTTCTCTGCCACCTAGGGGAGAGGGCGGGGAGCCAGATCCCTCAGTCCCCCACCCCCCAACCGCTTTCTCCCAGCCGCTTTCTCCCCACGCCTGCCTCCAAGCGGGCCCAGGAGCAACCCCCCCACCCCCAGCATCCCCGCCATCGCCACACCGCCCCCTGCCGGCGCTACCCGGCTTGGCGATGGGGGTGCAGGAGCGCCCCAGACCCTCGCTTCCAGATCCGGGCTCAGCTCTCTCCTCCCCTTCCACCCGCCCTCCCATCACACTCACAGTCGCGCACAAAGACGCCTTTCACGCTGCCAGCGCCACCCTCTGCGCCGGCGGCGCTGCCTTTGCTCACCCGCGGCACCAGCCGGTTCCTAGTGGGCGAGCGTGTCGGCCGTCGCTGGACGGGGCGCCGCAGGCGCGTGCGGGTTGTTCCCACCTCGCACTTCCGCGAAGGTGACAGTTGCGCTACCCCCGTCCCCGTCACTGTCTCTAGCTGTCCACTAGTAGTCACGACATGCACCCCCCTTCTCTCCATAAATGATCCCCAAGGGTCCTCCTAGTGTGTCTAAATATGGGGGCTGTAGCATGACTTTCCAGACTTTCGCCGAAACAAGGAATGCAAAGATCTTTCCTGACCACCTAAGGTGCCAGGGTGACTTTACAGTTTGAAAAAGCCACAGATTTGAGGATGACGAGGGGGGAGAAAGGGTTGAAAGAAACACCTAACACCCAGGTGAGGAAGTGTGCTCTAAAGAGCAAGGTCACTACGAAGAGCGTCGAAGGCGTGGAGGCCCAGAAGAAAGCGATTAACTTTTTCCTTTAGACGTATCTTCCAGAGTTGAAAATAAACATCGTAGATACTTAGGGTAGTTATTCTGCGCGTTCGACGCCTGGAACAAGCGGGCTGCTTCCCTTAGTCAAAGGCAAATGCTCAAGCACCTTCACTCGGGGAAGTCACTTCTTGCCTTCTTAGGCAAGACTCTGGGACCCTCTCCAGCTTTCCCTGGCCTTCTCCCACAACCCCTTCTCCTAGTTTCTCAGTCTAACGCTAGGGGCAGCAGAGGGCAGTGTAAAGAGGGCCTGAGTGGGAATTCAGCCAGGAGGGTCTCTAGTCCTATCTGGGTCTGGGTCTTAGGAAACTGATTGAACGTCTTTGGACCTTGGGGTCACTGTCAAGTAGGCGTATGTAAGGGGTAATGACCAGCTTCTTTAGGTTTTGCAATTCTATGGCAATGGACGCCTCCTCGCACACTCTGCAGGTTCCCCTTAAGTGTTTTGGTTTTTTTTTTTACCTTTTTTTTTCCTGCAAGTGCCATCGAATTGAAAACAAAAAACGAAGATGTGAAGATGTTTCAAGGTAAATGTACAATACATTGAAACATACTCTTTTGGCATCTGAGAATTAAAAAAATTTTCTGGTCCACAGAAACAAGGAATTTTAATGTCCCCACTTGCTTTGCCTTTGAAAAGCCACTTCAGCAGTCAGCAAAGCAGAGCTTTGATTTAGAAACTAAAGGCTAGTCTCTTGTGTTTTTCTTTTCCCTTCTACCAACACAAAGAAAAGCTGCGGCATAAAAAAATGATGAACAAGAGTTCAAAGCAAGCCCAGAGAGCCTGCCCAGAGGATGTTTTCTAATGCAGCCCCAGTCCTTCTCCACTCCCCTAAGCTGGCTTTGGACAGTGCTAAATAGCAGACACAAGCTCCCAGAATTCTCTTTCCTCTCAAGCCTTTCCCATAAATATTGTTCCGTGGAACTTGAATGCTAATAGTCAATCATCATGTAAATGTATTTATCAACTCATATATTTAATTTTTCTTTAGTCTTGTAATACTTTTCAGACCCACCCTTCCTTCCTTCCTTCCTTCCTTCCTTCCTTCCTTCCTTTCTTCCTTCCTTCCTTCTTTCTGCGTCTTACTCTGTCGCACAGGCTGGAGTGTAGTGGCACGCTCCCAGCCACTGCAGCCTCGACTTGCTGGGCTCAGGGATTAAATAGATGGAACTACAGGTGTGTGATGCCACGCCCAGTTAATTTTATTTTATTTTTTATTGTAGAGATGAGATCTCGTCATGTTGCCCAGGCTGGTTTCAAATCTGTGGGCTCAGGCAATCCTCTGGCCTCTGCCTGCCAAAATGCTGGGATGACAAGCGTGAGTCACTGTGCCTGGCCCAGGATTTTCAATTCACTATCTACTTTGGGAATGTGAATCTTAGTTCTCCTTCTGGGCAAGCTTGCCTGTTTTCTGTGGAATAGGCTCTGAAACCAAGGCAAAAAAAAGAGTGAAATTTCATAATGAAGTACTAACGTTTAAACTACAAATCTTTTGCTTTTTCAATTTTAACACCAGAATTTCAGAATTGTTTAGCTTTCATTGCAGTGTACACTTGCTATGCACACTTAAAAAGTTATCTGTCAATACGTTTTTTTAAACAATAGTGCTGGAAAAATATTGTGAGCTTCTCTAATTCTGTTGCTTCACTTTTTAAAACATTATATTTTTAATTGGCAAGTAAAAATTGTATATATTTATTGTATATCAGGGTATAAACTGTATATCAGTGTAGAACCTGATATTTTGAACTATGTATACATTGTAGAATGGCTGAATTGAGCTAATTAACATGCATACCTCACATACTTTTTTGTGGTGAGAACAATTAAAATCTACTCTTTTTGTGATTTTCAAGAATGCAATACATTGTTATTAATTATAGCCAACGTGTTGTGCAATAGTTGGTTGCTTTCAGTTGTATCAATCTCAACATTCCCACTGCCCCATTCAAATATGCTCAAACATTATATTTTTAATTAGACCTTAGATATTTCATTAGATAAAGGACATGGCTTAATTTTTCTCCCCAGTTTTTAAAATCTTGTTCAGTGCTCCACAAATTTTTCTCCTTATCTCATTTTGATCTTTATCTTCTTCCTCACATCAAGCAAAATAAACCAAAGACAGGAATAGAAAAGTCACAAAAAGTCACTTTCTAGTAAAATTGGCTCAGTACTTTTCTCCTTACTGTAAAGAAACTTCCTGCTGATACAACGTGTATGTGTTCTATCTTCTGAATATTTACTAAAAGGTGATAGAACTTGAGCTTTTAGAACATGCAGATAATGGGTACATTCAACTCTCTAGTTGTCAAGGTCATAGCTTGCTTACTCTTGGTTACCTTTAAAAATGTTATATTTTTAATTGGCAAGTAAAAATTGTATATATTTATGGGGTACAACCTGGTATTTTAAAATATGTACACATTGTAGAATGGTTGAATTGGGCTAATTAACATGCATTACCTCACATACATTTTTTTCCCCCTTTTACAATTGTGGGAGTCATCTCAATTATCAAGAGGCATACGGATTCATTTTCTAGTCTTTCTTGTTTTCTTTCATGTTTTATGAAAATTCTTCTCTAAACTAGTTTCCAATTGATTCCTAACTTAATGGTTCCTTTGCTTACTCATCATATTTGAGAATTATTATCGTTAATAAATTACAGAATCTTAAATGTTAGTAGTACAAATAATATGGTTGGTAAGGAATAGAATGTTTACAAAATGAGTTGAATGTGGTGATATACACTGGTAGTCCCAGTTATGTTATGGTCCAAGTAAAGCTCAGCTGCTCCCCTTGATACCAATAAATCAAAGGGGCAGGGAACTGGTAGAAAGAAGTTGATTTCTGAGTTCAAATGCAGGGAGCAGAGCCAGACTCAAGGTCTTTCTAAGATGGTTCTGCTCCACCTCCAGGCTTTTACAGTTCACTTTAATAAGTCCAGAGTTGTTAGTACCTATACATTAGCCACGTGACCAGCAGAGCATTGTATGGAACTTGAGTTTCAGTCACATTTATCGATAGTGACATTTTTCAGTTCAGACTTTCTGGTGCTAGATATCAGAGGTATCTCATAGCTTTTACCTGTAGGGCCCAGCAGATGCGTTAAACAAGCTTGTTATAGAGTAAAGGGAGTTTACAAGGCCTAAGACATCATGTATTATGCAAAAGTTATACAAATTACAAACGATTACATTGATACAAAAGTTATATAAATCACAAGCCTTATGATTACATTGATACTATATTATTCAAACTTATAACCACTCAGAAAAAGGGAGTAAATCGAGATTTGCATCTTTCAGTTGATTGGGCATAGACTACAGGGAACTTAAGGATCCCTTGAAGCTACTTACGGGGAGTGCATAGGAGTTAAGGGGAAGCAACCTTTTATTAGCTCTCAGGAATATTGTTCAGGAATGTATAGGAGCACTCGAGCCCTTGCTTCTCTAGGAGCTGTGACAATATGGACAGACATTAGC
Organism: Carlito syrichta; assembly: GCF_000164805.1. Taxonomy (NCBI): domain Eukaryota; kingdom Metazoa; phylum Chordata; class Mammalia; order Primates; family Tarsiidae; genus Carlito; species Carlito syrichta. Next base: position 242,862 of record NW_007259646.1, read on the forward strand.
CAGTCTTTGTATCAGCTACTTGGGAGGCTAAGGGAGAAGAATGCCTGGAGCCCAGGAGTTCGAGGTCAGCTTGGGCAACATAGTGAGACCTTATCTCAAAAAAGAAAAAAAAATTATAAAATAATACTAGGAGAAAATGTCATTTTAAAATGTGATTCAATAAATATATGTTATTTAGTTAAATGTTATTGAAGTTCATCAACTTCTTTTTTGTTTTATAGGATTGGTTTTTAAATTGAGTGAAAACATAAATATTCTAACATCTACTTTTTTAAAAGGGTGAGGATTTGCTTTGCTTTTTTCCCTCCATTCCAGGATACAAGACAGCTGTTTTGAACCATCAACTCATGTGATGGCTAATGTAAGGAATTCTGGTAAATTGTAAAATTAAAAATGAAGTCTCTGGACCCAGCCAATGAACAAAGAAAATTAAAAGAAAAAAAAAAAAAAAAGGAATACCCTGCAGAAGATGAAAACTATTATTATTATTATTTTTTTTTTTGAGTTGGAGTCTCACTCTGTCGCCCAGACTGGAGTCCAGTGGCCGCTCCCGGCCACCGCAGCCTCGACCTGCTGGGCTCCGGTGATCCTTCCGCCTCAGCCTTCCAAGTAGCCGGAATTACAGGCATGCGCTACCACACCCGGCTGATTTTTTTATTTATTGTAGAGATGAGGTCTCGCTGCCCAGGTGGGTCTCGAACCCACAGGCTCAGGCAATCCACTCAGCTCAGCCTCCCAAAGGCGCGGGATTACAGGCTGAGCCACCGAGCCCGGCTAAAACTATTATATTTAACCAACATTGCAAGTCTGATTTTCAAGAGAAATCCTGTAGTTCTAAAGTATTCCTACATATGTACAATATAAAAAAGTAAATGAATGCATATTAAATTAGTAAAGTTGAAATTTATAAAGAAATATATGACTAATCTTCCTGAAGTAACAGGAAGAAAGCTATATATTTTTTTGTTTACCATTATAAAAACTCTTCTTATGAATCTTTTAACCATTCAACACAGTATAAAGTAGTAGAACATAAAACAGCAAGGACTGGCCTTTTCCCCATTGTATTTGTTGATTATTCCAGTTGTAATCATGATAGATACACACACATGCACACATATACTTTTCTAGGTCTTAGGTCTGAAAGGCAAGGTATATATGCCAAAGATATTCCTACTTCTACATTACATTTGTTCTATAAAAAATGAACTCCAAAAAGTTGACAAAGAACTTTTTTGAGGAAGTAAATAACTGTGAAGATGCCCATCTGCGAACCAATTTAGATAAATAACCATAATTCACGGTTTCTTTCAGAGGCAAAAATCTCTTATCTCCACACTCAGCTGTATACACAATGGCAAGAGCATTGTAAAAACATGACAGAATGGAATATACAACAATCCTTAAAGTATCATGAAGGCTTATGGGAGATTGGATACCCTCAATTCTAATAGTTAATACTCCTAATTAAGAGCTTAAATAAAAAAAAACCTAGGTGTATTTTAATATACAGATGATATATATTTATACCTTACTGATATTAGCAAAAAATTCCAAGAAGATACATTTTAACTACACTTAATAAATGGAAACAACAAGAGGACCAAATAAATCAGTGTTCAACTAATCACAAATACAAAAACATTCAAAGTCTCTCTCATCTTTCTTCTCCTATTTCACTACCCCATTGTTTCAAATTGTCTGAGCCACATAAGAGGGCTCAAATTGTCTGAGCCATATAAGGGGGCTCAGAAGCAAGGTTAGACTGAAGCCTGAGAATGAACCCTGAATAAAAGTAGTGCATGTTTGTTGGGAGTTTGTGTGAAAAACATCTGGCTGAATTCAGGAGTGGGGTCTGCTTCAAAAGAAGTGATAGATTGGGTGTAGGAAAGGATTCTCAGAGGTCTGGACTCTTGCTATTAAGTTGTTAATATGCTCTTCAGCTGTCCCAGCTGGGACTGTCCGTCAATGAAGAATGTGAGGAATGTATGACTGGTGCAGGCCTCTAGGTGAAAAGGATGGAGTTTCCCTTTTCCTTGCCCCTTAGGGGGTGAGGGCTGGCAGAGGGGATGGGGATGCTTGCCCCTGCATCCACTAGTAAGCAAACAACACCTAGATACTTGCTCCTTGTCAAACAAGAATCTGATACTCATTCATGCTCAAATAGAAATCGTTTATTTCTTTCAAGTACTGTTTTCTGAGCACCCACCAATGCTCCTGGTGATCTAGGTTCTGGGAATATGACTGTAAACAATTCAAACAAGACTCCTGTGAATGTACATTCTGGTGGTGAAAATACAAGCAGGTAAGCAAGTCAATAAACAAAAGTAACTCCAAAAATGCTATAGAGTGTAGGTAATGGGGCGATATGATGAAGAGTGACAAAGGCTGAGAAGGAGCCATTGTTAATGGGGTAAAGTTTCTGAGATACTACAAGGCTTGAGTACAGCCTAGCAGTAAGGCAGAGAAAAGGGTACCAGGTAGAAGTCAGGTTTTCAAAGTAAAGACAATTTTGGAGTGTTCAAGGAACAGAGAAAAACACACCAAAAAAAAACCCATGGCAGAAAGTACTATACCCAGGAGAATTTTTAGCAATCTAAGGTAGAATCCTTTCATTCTCAATTGGCATTGAAATGAGAAGGATTTTTCTTTTCTTTTTTCTTGAGTTGGCATCTCACTCTGTTGCCCGGGATGGAGTGCAGTGGCTCACTGTAGCCTCTACCTTCTGGGGTCAGACTTCAGCTTCAGCCTCCCAAGTAGCTGGGACCACCGTGGACTAATTGTCCTTATTTTTTTGTAGAGATGAGGTGTCACTGTATTTCCTAGGTTGGTCTGGAACTTCTGGACTCAAGCAATCCTCCTACCTCAGCCTCCCAAATTGCTGGGATTATAGGAGTGAGACACTTTGCCTGGCTTGAGTGAGGAAGAGTTCTTGGTTGTTCCCAAACCTCAGGGAAATAAGAGATGGAAGTAGCATTTATTTAATTACTATTAGGAGCTCCACCTGGTGTCTGGTTCTTGAAGATCTATGTACACCTTCACAACCTCTCTCTAAAGCAGAGATTATTGTTGTTATAGATGACAAAATTTATGTATAGAATATATAGTGTATAAATTTAAAATATATGGCAAATCTATAATAATTAAAACAGTATGGTACTGGCATAGAGATAGATGTATAGCATAATGAGACAGAATGGAGAGCCTAAGAAGAAATCCAGGAATATACACTCAACTGATCATTGACAGTGGTGCCAAGAATACACAATGGGGAAAGGGTAGTTTCCTCAACAAATAGCGCTGGGAAAACTGGATAGTCACACATGAAAAATGAAATTGAACTCTTAACTTACACGATATACAAAAATCATCTCAAAGTGAACTAAGTATGTACATGTAAGACCTAAAGCTGTAAAACTACTAGAAGAAAAATTATACATCAAACTAAAAGCTTATGTACAGCAAAGAAAATCAACAGAGTGAAAAGACAATCTATGGAATTGCAGAAAATATTTGCAAACCATATATCTGATAATGGGCTAACATCCAAAATATATTAGGAACTTCTACAATTCAATAGCAAAACAAAACAAATACAAAAAATTAAAAACCTCCTAAAAGTGGGCTAAATATTTGAATAGATATTTTCCCAAAGAAGACACATAAATGAACAGTAGGTATATGAGAAGATGTGCAGCATTACTAATCATCAGAAAAATGCAAATTAAAACAAAAATGGTATGTCACCTCATACTTGTAAGGGTGGTTGTTATTAAAAAAACAAAAGGCAACAAATGTTGACTTTGATATGGAGAAACCGAAATCCTTGAGGATGCAAAATGTTGCAGCTGCTATGGAAAACAGTATGAAGACTCTTAAAAAATTAAAAATAGAACTACCATATGATCCAGCAATCCCATACTGAGTTTTTATTCAAAGGAATTGAAATCAGGATATTAAAGAGATATTAAGGAATATTCTTAATAACACTTCAATGTTTATTGCAGCATTGTTCACAGTTACAAAGATGTGAAAACAACTTAAATGTTTGTTGATACATGGTTGGATAAAGAAAGTGTGGTGCATACGAGTACATACATTAACATATTATTCAGCCTTAAAAAAATAAGGAAATTCTACAATATGTAACAACACGGATGAAACTTGAGGAAATTATAATAAGTGAAATAAACTACTCATGGAAGGACAAATCCTGCACAATTCCACTTATAAAAAGTGTCTGAAATAGTCAAATACATAAAATTAAAGAGTGGAAGATTGGATGGCAGGGGCTGGGGATAGGGAAAAATGGGGTGCTGCTAATCAACAGGCATAAAGTTTCACTTGAGCAAGATGATATGTTCTAGAGATCTGCTGTGCAACATTGTGCCTCTAGTAAACAATATTGTACTGTACATTTAAAATTTTGTTAAGAAGGTAAATCTCATGTTAAATATTCTTACCACAATAAATTTTTAAAAAATACCCAAAGATACATAATAAATGATTGGTACAGAGTGTGAACCCAGTCTTTGTGAATCCAAAGTCCAGTTATTTTCATTGGACTTCATTGTTGTGTATTACTTGTTGGATATTCTTGATGTTAGAATGCACAGAGAGTCATTGTAAAAGTTTTGAGGCACTGTAAAATAAAGTCAGTGTGACTAATGGGGAAATGAAAATGAACTAGTTGAAAGAAAAGCCTTAAGAATTATTTTTAGAAATTTTAAATTAAATCTGCCGCACTCCTCTAGCCCAATAAAGACTCTCTCCTTAATAATAGCGAGGACTCAAGAGTCTCTTACTTCCTCAATTCACCTTCTGCCACTCTATATGGCACTTAATAAGAATGAACATTCTTGGCTTGATTAAATGCTTAGTAGCCTATGGCTTGATCTTGAGAGTACAATTTTGATACATACTCCAACGGATTCAATTGGAGGTCTCTAGCGTCTGATGAATTCACAATAAGAATAATTATCTTGTAGACATACTTTTGCCTGCTTCACAACTTAGTTTGAGACAATTTCTCACTATTTCTTTTTCTTAGGGTTGTGTGATTATGGGAATGCATATGTGGTATTCATGGTGCTAGGAACACAGTAATGCTACTGGTTTCTTACCACATTCAGGGTCCGGAAATAGAACTGGGGGTATTGATATGGGAAAAGTTCAAAAGAATTATAATGAAAAATAATTCAGATCATCAGTGCACAGCTTCAGCACTTGTTATTACCTTAAACAGACAGCTATGATTGTTATATCCATTCATTCATTCATTCAGTCAGTTATTTGGCCAATCAGTCTTGAAACAAATATTTATTGAATGATCCACTATATGCCAGACACTTTTACAGGCACTAGAGATGTCTTAATGAAAAAGAAGGGAATGAAGAAAGTCATCAATTAATAAAACATAAAACTTCTCTCTTCTGGAAGAGTAGATAACAATAATCATAAATATAAGGATATTCTGTAATGTATAAAAGGTGTAAATTGTCCTGCAAAGAGGAGAGCCTGATAATGGGATATGAAATGCCAGTGTGTATGTGCAATTTTTAGAAGGGTGGTTAGGGTGGGCTTCCCTGAGAAAGTGACATCTGAATAAACACTTGAAAGAGGTGATGAAGGGACCCACGCATAACTATCCGAAGAAAGGAAATTCAAGTCAGAGATAACAGTCAATGCAAAGATTTTGTGGCGGGGCATGCCTGGCATATTCAAGACAAAAGAGGCCAGGTTGTCAGATTAAAGTGTGCAGAGGAGAGTGATAGGTGATTAGTTCAAACAGGTTGTGGAAAAGCCAGTTTCTGGAGAACTTCTAGACCTTTGTAAGAACTCTGACTGAAGTTAGTACACTTTGAAGAATTTTGAACAGAGTAATAATATGGTCTGAATTGTAGTTCACTCATGTTGTTCTCTTGAGAATACACTACAGCCAGGCAAAGATGGAAGCTAGTCCCGTGAGATGTTTTTCTCAGTAACCTGTGCAAGAGATGATAATGCCTCAAACCTTGGTGGCAGCAATGCAATGGGTTAGAAGTGGTAGGATTCTGGACATATTTTGAAATTAGAACGAAAAGAATTCAATGGGGATACTTAAGAAAAAGAGGAGTCTAAAATGATTCCAAGACTTTTGGCATGAACCACCTTTAAGATAGAATTGCCATCAACTAAGATAAGAGTTGGAATAGTTTTTTGGCATGTGAAACACAAGATGCACCAGACAATTAAGGGTATGATTTTATTCAGTCTATTGAAATAGGGAGAAAGTTTATTAGTGAGGATGATCTCAAAGAAAAAGAAAGGGGTCTTGAGTGAGACACAAAGAGACAAGAGAGTCATCAGTTCTTCTTCCAAGAGTGAGGAGTAATGAGAAGAAAAGGAGAGGGCTTTTAGCTGAACCAATGAAGAAGATAGAGATGGGCTATCTTGGAATTTTCGAGGGCAGAATGGTTCTTTGTGGTTCACCATTTATTTGAATACAAAAGAGTGGGAGTACAGGAATAGGATAATGTTGAGCATTGTCAGGAGAAAAGCAAGAGTTTAGTTTTTGATTTTTTTTTTTTCTGTGTTGAGGGTTTCACTATCAACATCCAGGCTGGAGTGTAGTGGCATCATCCTGGCTCAACACAGACTCGACTTTTGGGGCTCAGGCGATCCTTCCACCTCATGCTCCTGAGTAGCTAGGACTACAAGTATGCACCACCTGTAGATACAAGGTCTCACTATGTTGCTAGGCTGGTCTTGAACGCCTGAGCTCAAGCGATCCTCCCGCTACTGCCTCCCAAATGCTGGGATTACAGGCTTGAGCCACCATACCCAGTCTTCTTGGATTTATTAAATTTAAGATTTGTTACATTTTCTAGTGAAAATTTCTTCAAGATTTCCTCATCTCATATCAAGATGTTTGCTATGTCCAGCCCTGAATTCTCACATTGCATTTAAAAACATGTGATTTGAATAACCGGTTTTAGTTCATTCAGCAGTCGGATGAAGTTGATGAATTATTTTCTTTTTTCTTTTATAAGTAGCTTCTTTTTTTAATGGCTTCCACATTATTAAATGCCCTATTTCAAAAAATTGAAGCCTTTGTCTGACACCTCAGATATCCCATATTTCAGTGATGGAATTCATAAACCACTAAAGATTGCAAGATACTTACCATGATTGATTTCATAGTCACAGATACCCATAGATGTCATATGTTCTTTCTCCTTTTGACACTTAGAAGTCCAGTAAATTAGCAAAACTGTACCTGTCTTCAGTAAGTTCTGCTAATAATACATGAAAAACTTTTTGATAACTGTATGTAATAAAATACATGGAATAGTGCATTTGGTTGTAGCATTATAATTTCTTGGTCTAGATTTCCTCCCAAAGTCCTTCCAACATCCCTCACAGAGTACCTCATATATCATATGGCATCCAGGACTGCCCAAGTTTGATCAAGGCAGTGAAAGAAGTGTGAAAAATGTGGATCTTTAAGGAAAGAGACTGGAACAAAAGTTGACTACAAATTATATGTATGTGAAACGAGAAAAGAGTGAAGATATATATGGTTTAGGTAAGAAAGAACATGTTGAGAAGTTAAATTTAAGGCACAAAAGATAAAAAGGGTAAGAGTAAACTGTAGTCTAAGGACAAAAGGTACACCTGAAAGGCAATAAAATATTATTAACAAGTCTGCAGGTGTAGGAATCTAAGATAATTCACTTTATTTGAGGGGAAAGGATGACTTTAGTCTTACAAAATTCATAGTTGAGAACTTTTCTAGCATTTCCACTGTTTAGCCTTAGAAAAGCATACTTTTAACTAAATGCTATTAATTAATAAAGGAAATGAGACCCAGAAGCCAATGCCAACTCTGCACTAAATGTATTATCGCATTTCTCACAACAATCCTACAGTCCTAGATATTATCATTTTCTGTATTCTACAGATGAGAAAATTTAGAGAGTTGAGGTAACTTACCAAACCGTGCTTTTATTTTCTGTGGACAGTAGGAAGTTGAAGAGGTAGGATTCAAACCCATGTCTATAACTCTAAAAAGTCTTTCAGTTTTTATACTTACTACTATTTTCTATTCATATGTTACCAAGAGTTCTATTGTTTCCTCTTTGTCTTCTTTTTTTTTCTGGACTAACAAATTTCTGTAACTTTTAAATTGCAAGTATTTCTTTCTTAACCTTTTATTAAGTCTTTTATGCTCTTCTGAATGATGTAATGTGTCTTTCTCTTTTATTACATTAAACTGCCAGAGTGAACTTCAAATTTCACTTGGTACTCAACCAAAGGAATACAAATGAAATTCACGCAATTGTGTTAAATCCTATTTTTAATGAAGAATAAAATATATTATTGAATTTTTGTGTTAGTGACACATTATTGAGATCTTTCTTTTTTTTAATGCTTTTTGGTGTTCTGTTCTGGCTAGTGTTTTATAGTACTCACCACTTCACATTTTTCCTTTATTAAGTGTACTATTTTTTATTGTTTTCAACACATTTCTGCAACTTCTCATATTCATAATCTATTTTAATCCTAATTTTCAAAACATGGTAATTCTTCTAATCATTTATAAATTTGATTTGTGTTACTATCTCCACTTAAAGGTTTTAATGAAAATATTGAATGATACTGGTTTCTAAAGGATTTCTTCGGAAATTTAAGTAGTATTTTCTTACAGTTGGCATATCTTACATTTATAATTACTTTGGGAGCTTGACTTTTTTTTTTCTTCCAAATGCCATGTTCTTTTATAGCAATGCTATCTAACCAATAATTTAATTTTACTTTCTCCCATTTCTAAGCTCTAAATCACAGAAGAAATTGTACAGACTTAGTATTGGCTTTAATACGAATTTCTATGTAAAGCTATTGTGGCTGCAGTTGCCTTTGGCCATTTTGCCTTCTCAGCTGCCAAAATTTTAAATGTCTCCAAGAGTTGCCTGAAAAGACAAACTCCCTTAAAAACAAGCATATTAGACTGTGTGTACCTGCAATACCTATAACCTAGTGATTGGGAGAATACATTTCCATCTATGTTTCCTGCAGCTGATCGATACAGGTAACCTCAGTAAGTGAATCAATAAAGAAATCTTGAAGCCAATGTATCATTGAACTCACTGCCCAGAATTTACCTTTCTAACATTTATCACATGGAATCTGAGTCTGGGTATATTCTTTGGTTTTTCTGTACTTTTATGCAAGGCACTGTATGTTAACGCACTGATTTTCTTAAACCGTCAGTCAAATCCCATTTCTTGATGTGAAACTTTTAGTACCTGTTTGGGTTTCTGCCAGAAAAGATTTGTTACAAGTAAGCCTTCAAGTCAATCTTTTGCTTCTGGTTTATTAAAACTATCTCAATAAAATGCAGCTTGAAGGGGCTTTTGTTGTTGCTGTTATTCTCTTCTAATCAGGTGGGTTTAATAAAGTAATTTGACATTTTAAATTAAATAGGAGAAAGAACTGTCGTCTCAATGTAACTTTTTTTTTTTTTTTTTTTTTTT
>NW_007259646.1:252671-288506 GCF_000164805.1 Carlito syrichta
GCCCAGGCGGGTCTCGAACCCGCAGGCTCAGGCAATCCACTCACCTCAGCCTCCCAAAAGCGCGGGATTACATGCTGAGCCACCGAGCCCGGCTACTTGGAGTTTTCTAATCACGCACCACCCTTTCTCTTTTTTGACAAGTATGCAGTTAGCATCTTCATATTATAATTTAGAGCTGTAAGATTCCATGCTATTTTGAGGTGAATGGTTTCACAATTATTTTAAGGTTTTTTTAAAAAGGATTTTGAAGCCGGGCTCAGTGACTCAGCCTGCAACTCCAAGTAGCCGGGCTCGGTAGCTCAGCCTGTAATCCCGCGCTTTTGGGAGGCTAAGGTGAGTGGATTGCCTGAGCCCGCGGGTTCGAGACCCGCCTGGGCAGCGAGACCTCATCTCTACAATGAATCAAAAAATCAGCCGGGTGTGGTAGCGCACGCCTGTAGTTCCAGCTACTTGGAAGGCTGAGGCGGAAGGATCGCCGGAGCCCTGCAGGTCGAGGCTGCGGTGGCCGGGAGCGGCCACTGCACTCCAGTCTGGGTGACAGAGTGAGACTCCAACTCAAAAAACAAACAAACAAAAATAAACAAAAATAAAAAAATGAAAAGGATTTTGATGATATAATAACTGTCTAATTTCTTAACCAATTCATAGAAGAGTTCTTGGACAGCAACACTTGTTTATTGAATAAATATTTATATAGGGAAAATAGAGACTTCATAGCTCCTTGTTTAAAGTAGCAGTCCCTTAGCCGGGCTCGGTGGCTCAGCCTGCAATCCCAACACTTTGGGAGGCTGAGGTGAGTGGATTGCCTGAGCCCGCAGATTCAAGATCCGCCCGGGCAACTTGGCGAGACCTCGTCTCTACAATAAATAAAAATAAATAAATAAATAAATAAATAAAAACTAGCCGGGTGTGGTAGCACGCACCTGTAGTTCTGGCTACTCAGAAGGCTGAGACAGAAGGCTGAGACAGAAGGATCGCCGGAGCCCAACAGGTCGAGTCTGTGGTGGCCGGGAGCGGCCACTGTACTCCAGTCTGGGCAACAGAGTGAGACTCCAACTCAAAATAATAATAATAATAATAATAATAATAATAAAGTAGCAGTCCCTAACCTTTTTGGCATCAGAGATTGGTTTTGTGGGAGACAATTTTTCCACCCACCAGGAACAGGGGATGGTTTCAGGATGATTCAAGCACATAACTTTTATCGTGCACTTTAATTCTATTATTACTATATTGTAATATGCAATGAAATAATTACACAATTCACCATAAAAAAAGAGGCAGGGATATAGGGGGTAAATAAAATAATGAGCAGGTCATACGTGGACTAAAGTAAATATTGAATTCTGACTTAAAGCCTAACACCATTGGGAGTAGTGGGAAGCTGCCAGGGGGGTGTTGGGCACACTTCATTAAGGGTACCCGCATAATGAACCCTTGTATACCTAACCCTGAATTGTACCTCATATCTTCAAAATAAAACATTTAAAAAAATCAGGATATAAAAAGGAATAACAAGAAATTTAAAATTTGATAAATAAAAAAAGCCTAACACTCAATATATGCAGCTGTACAATTGAAGTATGTCAACTCACTTGCCACTCACTGATAGGATTTTGCTAAGCAATTGATTCAGTATGGTCTCTGTGCAGTCAAACTTCACTGCTAATGTTAATCTGCCTTAACAGCCACTCTCCAGCACTAGCATCACCACCTCAGTTCCACCTCAAATGATCAGGCATTAGATTCTCATAAGAAGCACACAACCTAGATCCCTCAGATGTGCAATTCACAATAGGGTTTACACTCCTATGAAGATCTAATGCTGCCATTGATTTGACAAGAGATGGAACTCAGGTAGTAATGCAAGTGATGGGGAGTGGTTGTAAATACAGATGAAGCTTTGCTTGCTCACCCACCGCTCACCTGCTGTAAGGTCTGGGTCCTAATGGGTCATGGACTGGTTTAAAGCATACTTTATTAATACAAACAACTTCAAAAATAAAACAATTTAAATAAATTTCTAGAACAATACAAGAAGAAAGAAGATGAGTGATGTCATCTTAGAAGTATATATAACAGATGAAGTGTAACATATCTGTCACCCTTTTAGTATGCAGATAATCCTGAGGAAAAAATATTATTCAGAAAAATCCTTACTGAGAAAACTTTGTATTGGAAGAACAATTTACTTTATTTTCTATTTATGATTCTCAACTCTCCACACTTTAAGAGCAAATATTTTTATTAGTTTGCATTATGCAACATATTCACAAGAAAGACACAAAGACACATTGAAACAAAGCAAACGAGGAAACAAATAGGTAGACATATGATGGAAACAAAAGATTTCAGAATATTAAAGTTTTTACTAAGTAGAAAAACTGCTTGCCTGCTGTATCTGAAATCTATGAGAACGATATCATTCAAAATTTAGCATAAACTTCTCTTAGTGATAAGACTCACCAGGGTTAGCTTCAGTGTTTCAGATTCATTTTCCTTTTCTTATCCAAAGCACGTTTGCTAGCCTGTCATTGTTATATTTCTCCTTCCCTAAATAAAATGCCTTTTAGCTAGCATTTTTCTGTGGATAATATACAATAGCAGTGTGCCAAGATGGAATTCAGGGGAGAATGAAAAGAGATGAAACACTTTCTGAGTAATGAAACTCAAAATTATAAAGTGCTCCAGACTTGAGAGTCCACAATGTTTTCCTCATTGGGTAGCCTGATGGATTTCAGTGTGGTCCCTGGACCAACAGCATCAGGCCTCATTCCAGGCCTGCTGAATCAGAACCTTCAGGGGTGGGGTCCAGCAACCTGTGTTTTAACAAACCATTCAGGTGATTCTGATGCATGCTATGAGAACTTTTAAGCTAACCCAGGCAGGGCGTGGTGGCTCACACTTGTAATCACAGCCACTTTGGGAGGCTGAAATGCAAGGATTGCTTGAGCCCAGGAGCTTGAGACCAGCCTGGGCAACATAGTGAGGCCTCATCTCTAGAAAAAAAAAAAAAAAAAAAAGCCGGGCATGGTGGCATGTGGCATGTGGCCTGTAGTTTCAACTACTCTGGAGGCTGAGGCAGAAGGATCTCCTAAGCCTAGGTTGAGGCTGTGGTGAGTCATGACCTTGCCACTACACTCCAGCCTGGGTGACAGAGTAAATAAACAAAAGGTATAAAATAAATAAAAGGCACAGTTTAAAAAAAATAATAAAAGAAGAACATTTGGGCTGACCCCCTTGCTACTCATTTTGGTTTTAAAAGCTGCAGCAAAAGTATCACCTGGTAGTTATTTAGGAATTTAGATTCCTGGGTGCTACCCCAGACCCACTGAATCAAAATACGCTTTTTAACAAGATCCTGGGATGATTCCTCTGCATATTAAAGTTTGGGAAGCACAGGGCTTGCCTTCGTCATGATTTTTGACCTTAGGGGATATAATGAGATCACCTAGGGATCTTTAACAGAATATTCCCAGAGATTCTGATTTAATTGGTCTGGGATGTTTTCTGGACACCACAGGTTCTTTAAAAAGGTTCTCAGGTGTTTCCAATGGGCAGGCACGACTGAGAACCACTGCTTTAAGAGTTAATTTACTTTTGTTTCTAACAAGTTTCTTTATTCGGTTTCTAATTCTGAAATACCCTGAAGGAAATCTTAATCTTCAGCTGCATTAAATAAAGATGGCTATCCAAGGTAAGAGAGGTGATTATTTCACCTCACTCTAAATGATCAGATTGCACTGAAAGCATTGACTTCCGTTCTGGGATTCCTTCCGGAGAAGAATGTAGAAAAACTAGAGCAGGGTTAGAGAAGCAATAATTCCTGTGAGAAATGGCTACAAGAATTTTTAACGTTTAGGCAGTCGAAGTGATTTTTTAAAAAATGTGCATCAGATTTTATCACTCAAGTGATAATGTCACTTGCCATTGCATTTGGAAAGGAATGGAAGCTGTGGACCAAGTCTCTACGTGATCTGGGATCCGGTGCTGCCTACGTCTCCCCTCATGTCTGTCCCTATATCCCTCCCATTCTCACCTCTCCAGCCATAGTTGCCTCCGTTATCACTTTGAGGGCTTTCTGAGAATGAATTCACTTGCTGGTCACTTGCTGCCTAAAGGGCATTTCCTCTGGGTGGAGCTTCAACTTTCAAGTCTCTACTCAGATAGGGAGCCTTCCCTCAGCATTCAGGCTCTCCCAATACCTTTCGGAAACAAAAGCCTATTCAGTTAGTGTCTTTCTGATACTGTGATCTGTAATTATCTTGTTTGCTTATTTTTTTCTTGTTCATTATCTTCCCTACCAGTAAGTTTGATGAGGACAGGAAACTTATTGATCGTATCTATTACTTATATATGTTCCCAGTATCTAGTGTTGTGCTTAGCACAAAGTAGAGGTTTAATAACAATTCATAAAATGAATGAAAAATGAAGGAAAAGAGAAGACTGTAGGTACTGTAATAATTATTTTCAGATATTTGAAGAAATGTAATTGATTTAAATGCCCTCTCATATTAGCACTAAAACCAAAAACTAAACATTGTTAAGGTACTCATTTTGATTAACTGTAGATAAGAAATTCACAAAACTGAAAGGATAAGCAGGCAACCAGAGAAAATAGTGAGCTGTCATAAGTGTATGGGTACATGGTTCAGGGAGATGGCATGTTGGCAAGGTTGTCAATCAGGTGACTTGAGCATTTAGAAGGTGATCACTGACATCCTATTCAATCTTTTGGCTCTATAAAAATGTAGGAGGGCTGCTAAAAACAGGTGCACTGTCAATATTAAGACAGAGCAAACAGCCTTACAGCAATGGAGAAAGACAGATATATTTCAAGAGTTAAGTACAAAAACTGAAAAGGATCACAATCATTCCTGATTTTTTTTTTTTTGTCTATAAGAGCAAACAGCTCCATGCTCATCAACAGGTTTTAAGGGAACTGCTGCATCATTGCACAATACCACAATATTTTTACAGTAACACATTTTTCTCATTAAAAAATATGACATGTTCATTGCCATTTTTCACTTTGTAAAAATATTGTAAATGTTGCATATTTAATCATTTGTCTATACTACTTTGATAACTTTTGAATATTTACTGTTTAATTATCATTTATGAAGCCAGTCTTGTATGACTATCCTTATAGTAATCTTTATGCACCTTTATAATCATTCTGTGAGGATAAATTCCTAGTAATGAAAATACTAAGCTAAAGGGTATTAAAATATTTAAGGCTTTAATAATTGTCATTTATAATGATAAACTTGAGTCTTTAATATTCTTAATTGAAAGAGTCAGGCAAGCAAGTGATTTATTTAGGAAAGAATTCCACCCAAGAGAATGAAAATAAAAAAGTTTGAGTGTGTAAAATTGTGAAGTAAATTTTCAAAAAAGGTTGTTCTTTCAGAGATATCCATTTACCAAAGTTTCCATAGTCAAGGTGCTATACTCTGAATCTGTGTATGTGTATGTGATAATTGAACAGAGATGTGGTTAATACTACAGTTAATTATAAATGATTTAATTGGCTTTTATTGGCACTGCACATCCTCAATGGAAATGTATTGTCATATTTAAGTTTAACTCTTTTCTAGTAATTCAAAAGAAATTAGTGGACTAAGATCGTTCACCTGTTGATCTGTAGTATCTAGGCATTGGAAAAATAGTTCACCTTCCACTTCACTTTGATATTCAGACTTACTCCTGATGTTTCCAGTCAATAAACCTCATCATAAGGGTTCACTGGAAATGCCACAGAAAGGCCTGGGACTTTAAGTAATTTGTGAGATAATAGTATTAACTAAATGATATAATGGTAAATTTTATTGGGTAGCTCTATCTTTCTTTGGATATTGAGCAGAGTTGTTGTTGTTGTTGCCCCATGCTGTGTGCTATCATTAAATTGTTTATCATGAGTTCAATGGTTACAACTAATTTGGGCAATTAATTACTAGACTGGTTGATGGAGACCCTAACAGGGATTAGAGTCTAACTAAACTACAAGTTCACTGCCAGTTACATTGTTAGAACTTTGGGGGAGATTTTTCTTAACAAGCTGATATAACATGGTCTGTGCTTATTTTCCACATCATAAAATTGCCAATGGTGTCCCTCAGTTCTCAAATCTTGTAGCTTACATTTAATTCTAAGTGTTTGTTGCTCTTTGTAGTCCTTTGCCAAAGTGTGTTATTTTTACATTCACATTATCTCCTAATTTTGGCCTTCTGTTTTGCTTGTGACTATGGTTTTCTATTATATTCTCATTACCTCTTGCTTGAATTATCAAATTACATGATGCTTATTGGGAATGGGATTGAAAAAAACTAATAACATTTTGGGACTTTCTGTGAGTGAGACATCATATGAGCATATTTCAGGCATTATTTAATTTTCACAGCAATCATGAAAGATACATTGTCATGCCTGTTTTACATATGAGGGTACTGAAGTGCTAAGATGTTCTGTAGTATAGACAACTAGCTGGTTTGAACCTAGGTGTGCTTGCTTTATATCTCTCTTTATAATACTACTCTATCCTCACAATTAGTGTGAATGCCTTCTATCTTCCAAAGATTAAACTACGAGAGAACCAGAATTATTTTTGTGGAGAGTGGGCCCCCGCAAGTGTTCTAGGAACTCATCTACATCAGTGTACCAGCTAGTTTTTTTGT
The DNA here is from genome assembly GCF_000164805.1 of Carlito syrichta. Lineage (NCBI taxonomy): Eukaryota > Metazoa > Chordata > Mammalia > Primates > Tarsiidae > Carlito > Carlito syrichta. Next base: position 259,349 of record NW_007259646.1, read on the forward strand.
GTGTGTGTGTGAGAGACTGCGTTCAGTTTCAGTGAAAAAATATATAGAGAGATTTTTTGGAGATTTTTTTCAATGTGTTTCCCCATTTCATAATGGGTGATTTATGAGCATACCCGCCCACACTGCACAAGGAGTGTTCAGCATTTTTTGGCCAAAAATGGCATGACCCCCATTCCCACCCTCCCTACTCACCTGATCTTGCCTCAAGCAACTTTTTCCCCCCCCAGATGAAAAAGTCCTCAAAAGGAAACGTTTTACTGATGTGGAAGAAGTGAAACAAAAAACAGCAGAGGCACTAAAATACATCAAAATGACAAGTTCAAAAACTGTTTTGAGCAGTGGAAAAATCATCTCGATAAGTGTATTACATCAAACGGAGAGGTGGCTGAAGTTAAACATGTAAGAATAAATGCACATTTTAAAATAAATAAATTCCAGGTTTTTTTGCGGCGGGGGGGCACCACTTGTATGTGGGCTGGTGGATATGATATGAATGAAACATACTCTCTTTCCTGGGGAGTTCATGTTTCAGGGGGGAGACAGGCCTACAGATAAAAAAGATAATTCTGCATCACAAGTACATTTGGAAAGGGGTGGAATAAATAGACTCCAGAAAATAAAGATGATTGTGGTATACCAATGAGTAAAGAAAAGAGGAAGATCTGGGAGAGTGGAGAAAGTTAAACGTTGTGTGATATGGAGACAAATTCCTGTGTTTTGCTTTTCTCTTCTTTGCTGTAAGCTGAGTTTCAAAATAACACTGGCAGACAAATAGGCTAACTGGAGACAGGGGCTCAATCACTGCCAAGTGAACTGAGGACTTTTTTCCATTTCTCATGTCCATGTCCACAGTGTCTTAGTTGACTTTGACCCTAGGAGGGTTCTCTCCTCATGATCAGCAGCAGGTATCAATAAGTTTGTGGCCTAGTCTTCAGATTTTGTGCAAAAAAGCAAGAACCTTTGTCTCAGGATTCCTGGAAGTGTCTGTCTCTAACTAGGTCACATGCCCAAGATTGATCCAATCAATATGACCCAGGGTAATTCCACATTCTGATTGTCTTAGGTCTGTGTCACATACTCCACCTCTAAGCTGGGTGGAGGCTCACCTGGAGTCCATGTACTGAGAGAGAAGAGAGCTAGCTAGCATCAGGGCATGGTCACCAGGAGGAACATGAATAGTTGCTTGGTGGTGAAACCACCAATTATGGGTGCTCGCTATTCTCCACATGTGGCTTTTTTGGTGTTCTTTTTCATTTTAGATCCAGTTAAATACTCCAATGCCCTTCTAATTCAGTCCCATTCAATAATAGAGTGCTGAGTAGCTATTTTATGCCTGACCCTGTGTTGGTCTCTGGAGAAATAGAGCTGAAAGAGACATGGCTCCTACTTTTAAGAAGCTCATAGGCAAGAAAACATTTAATCTCTTTTATTGCAAATTAACTAACATATATTTTCTTGTATCTTATTGATTTAATTTAAACTTTTGACCTTATCGATATTGTCTGCCTAAGATGGTAGCTTTATGGAAGGCAAGAACCTTATTTTTTTTTTAAGGCTTATTTTGTACAAGTTCTCAGCCTTTCAGACAACTGTTTTTCACTGAAGAGTCTTCCCATGTACATTGCTTTTCCAAAGACAAAAGGGATACAGAGAATCATGCAATTATCTGTTTAGCTTCATAGAGTATTATACACCTTGGTGACAGAACAAAGTCATGGGAAGGATCTCAACCACCATCTTCATGAATGGCATTACTGGCATTACTATTTAACACTCTCTGTTCTTAAAGCACCAAAGTGACACCATTTTTCTTTAATCTGTCATATAAACTGCCAAATTTTATATATTTTTGTGATGGAGCTCATCTTTGTTTGCAAAATTTAAAACACGCTTCCACCAAAGTAAATGACTTGTGAAGTGATCTCCTGATACAATCTAACCAAAACTTACTTTTTAAAAAAAGAGACTTTCAGAAATACTTTGGACACAAGAATTAATGTCTGTTTTAATGTTGATAGCATGTTCATTCATAAAATAATCAAGAATGTTACTTCTTATTTACTGTATGAATTATATAATGTAAGCTACCAAATAAAAGGAATTATTATTTATCCTAATTATGATCTGTGGTCCCTTGAATTCAGATCTTTGTGAATGGCCTTTTTTTCCCCTTTTCTCCCATGTCCATCATGACTTTTGTGGTTCCTTGTTCCTGATCCTTCTTATCTATTTCCTTCTGGGCAAGCCTCTGTACCTGATGATACCTGAATTTTTGTAAAGAATATTTTCTATTTCTTTTGTTTTTTCTTTTTCTCTCCTTGTGTCTGTTAGTATCCATATGTATAAATGTGCATACATACCCACGTGTGTGTGTGTGTGTGTGTAGGTTTGTATCTGTTTATTAAGCTTGATCTAGTTAGAAATAAAAACATTGCATTTAGTAAGACAAGCATGATTATGATCAACTCACAAGGAGCAGACTTTAACTGACTTATCTAAGGTCTCATTGTAAGTCAGTTCCTTTGGTGGCAGTGGAAACAAAGTTGCCTTTTTTTTTTTTGTGAGTGGGAGTCTCACTCTGTTGCCCAGACTGGAGTGCAGGTGGTATGTTCACTGCCACCACAGCCTCAACTTGCTGTGCTCAGGTGATCCTTCCGCCTCAGCCTTCCAAGTAGCTGGAACCACAGGCATGTGCCACCACACATGGCTAATTTATTTATTTATTTATTTATTTATTGTAAAGACAAGATCTCGCCAAGTTGCCCACACTGGTTTTGAACTCCTGGGCTCTGGCAATCCTCTTGCCTCAGTCTCCCAAAGTGCTGGGATTACAGGTGTAGCCACTGTGCCTGGTGGAAACAAAGTTTTAAGGTAAGTTTCTAATACAAGTAGTTAAAAGTTTTTGCTTTATATATTTATGTTCTTGCTGTTAGGTGCATATAAATTAATAAATTTTATGTCTCCTTGGCAGATTGTTCCCTTTATTATTACATACATCTTTTTCTTGGTTAATGGCTTTAACTTTATTTTGTTTGGTACTAATATTGTCACTTAGTCTTTTTTTCAAGACTAGTTTTTGGACAGTATCTTAGTTTCTTTCCATTTATTTATTTATTGACAGTGTTTTGCTTTGTCACCCAGGCTGGAATGCAATGGCACAGTCAGGGCTCACTCCAACCTGACCTTCTTGGGCTCAAGTGATTCTCCTGCTTCAGCCTCCTTCATAGCTGAGACTACAGGAATGCACTACCAAACATGGCTAATTTTTAATTTTCTTGTAGAGACAGAGTCTTGCTTTGTTGCCCAGTCTGGTCTCAAACTCCTGGTCTTAAGCAATCTTCTGCCTTGACCCTCCAAAGTTCTGTGTGAACCATCCTGCCTAATCTTTGTCCTTTTATTTTTGATTTTTTAGTTTAGTTTTGCTTTAGTTAGGTTTTTTGAAAGCACATTATAGAGTGGACTAAAGAAAAATACGATTGAGTACATTGGCTGGGTAACATAGCAAGACCTTGATCCTGTCTCTACAAAAAAACCCAAAAATATTAGCCGGGCATGTGGTAGGAGCCTATAGTACCAGTTATGCAGGGGTTGAAGTAGGAGGATCACCTGAGTCTAGGAGTTTGAGGCTGTGATGAGCCTTGATTGTGCTACTGTACTGGGTAACAGAGCAAGACCCTGACAAAAAAAAAAAAGAGAGAGAAGAAAAGAAAAGAAAAATTAATTAATAATTTATATAATTTTATACTTTGAACTATCACAATTTTTGTGGCAAGTCACATATTTGGGTTTATGTCTATTATCTTACTATGTATTTTGTGACTATTCTTTTTTCCCCAATTTCTTTGCTTTCTGTCACATTGATATATTTTTTATTTTGCTAATTGAAAACTAAAAATTATATTTTTATTTAGTATTTCTCTTAAAATGTTGACATTTTAAACTCTAACCTTTAAAGAAAGAGCTTCCAGTATTTAGTAGGTCTATTATCACTATAAACATGATAAAGGTGTTAGGATGCTTTAGGTATGTTTGTTTTAAATTTCAACACTTTAAAGATGTTTCACTGTCTTCTAGCGTTCAGAATATTTGATGGTGGTTAAAATTATTTTTGCCTTATGTATAATGTGTCATTTTCCCTTGTAGCTTTCAAGATTTCATGGTCACCTTTGGCTGTCAACAGCTTGATTATTATGTATCTAGTTATAGTTTTCTTCATAGCTATACTGCTTGAGGATCTCTGTGATTTCAGAATCTGTGAGCTTTTATTTTTAATAAAAAATTTATTTTTAATGAAACTATTAAATTAAAAAAAATTTTAATAGCAATATTTATTTTTTAAAATGAGAAATTTCCAGTCATTTTTTTCTTTAAATATGTTTTTAGTTTCATTATTTTATCTGCAGCTGCAACTCTGCTTATGTATATATTCTACATTTTCATATTGCTGAACATGCCTCTGAAGTTCTATTCATTTTTTTCAACAATTTTTCTTTTTCTTTTTTAGATTGGACCATTTCTCTTCACTGACTTTCTGCCATCACCTCCATTCTGCTATTAAACTCATATTATTATTTTTAAAATTTTAGATATTGTGTCAGTTCTTGAATTTTCATTTTGAATATATTCTACTTCTCTGCGGAAATTTATTTGTTACACATATTTTTTCTTTATGTGCTTGAGCACAGTTATAATAGTTGCTTTGAAATTTTGTCTGTTACTTCTAACAAATAGATCATCTTTGATTAGTCTGTTTATTGTATTTTTTTCTTGGGAATGAATCAGTTTAATGGTTGAGTAATTTAGGATTTTATCCTAGATATTGTGAAATGCTGTTTTGTGGAAACTCTGTTATATTCCTTCAAAGAGTGTTGATTTTCATATGTGGGCAGGCATTGCATTTGATTGGACTTAATTTGTGAACTCTTTCTCTAGAATCCAGTTTTTTCACCTTTTGGGGCCCTCCTTTTTGTTTCTCTCTCAGAATTCCCCTGCTTCTCACTTTCCAAGTGTTTGAGGTTGCTCTGAACTCTTTCCTCTGTTTCTCCAGGCCAGAAAGGCTATGGTTTTCTATTAGTGTTTTAGCCACTTTTTGTAGCAGCAAATTTTATCGGCCCTAAGACTAAAAGCTGTAAAAATTAAAACCTCAACCCTTATTTTAGCTAATTCTCTGGTGCCTCCCTTTTGTATTTTGCCTAGAGTTTATAGTTGTTTATCTGTAGGACATTCACATCTGGTAGGAGCTTACCCAGACCATAAGTGGAACACTTATGATTAGTTCTTTTTAATATCAATTTGATCTTATAACTGTTCTGCCTATTTTTATTTTCATGATGCCTTTTTTGTTTGCTTTTGAGTTGGAGTCTCACTCTGTCACCCAAGCTGGAATGCAATGACATGCTCACGGCCACCCTCGCCTTGACCTGCTGGGCTCAGGCGATCCTTCCACCTCAGATTTCCAAGTTGCTGGGACTAGAGAAGTGCATCTTCATGTCTGGCTAATTTTTTTCTTTTTTTTTTAATTGTAGAGATGGGGTCTTGCCAAATTGCCCAGGCTGGTCTTAAACCTGTGGGCTCAGGCTATCATCTCACCTCGGCTTCCCCCAAAGTGCTAGGATTATAAGCATGAGCCACCGTGACTAGCCTGATGTCTTGTTATTAAAAAGATGTTGTACCTTTATTTCTCTTTGAAATAATCCTCCATATACTATTTCAAACTTGTTTTTATATTTTATAAGATAAACTCCACTTCAGATATCATCTATTCTTCTCATTTTTGTCCAGCTTCTTATAATTAGTTCAAAAATGTTTATTTTAAAATTTTGTAGGCCTATTTTGCAGACTTTTGTTTTCTTTCTTTGTGCTTATGTCTCTCTGTTGAACTGAAAATTCTCCAGTGATGGTATGACTGAAGAATGTCTTAAGAAGATGGATATGTTTGATTTAAAGTTGCCTATGTTTTAGAAACTGTCCTCTCTTTCTATTGCCCCAAAACTACAGTAGATTTCACTAAATTTGTAAATACCTTATCTGAGATTTATGCGTGTTTGGGTATTTCTAATTTTTAATGAAAATGGACTGGTTAGGCAATGCATAAACTGGATAAAATCAGCAGAAGCAGCAGAATGAGCCAGAGGAGAATAGGAAAATATACAATTCTTGGGAACTTACAGAAATCTCAAGGAGGGCTTTCAGTTTCTATAGGGATTTGGGGTTATTATGTCAACTGAAAGACCTCAGTAACAAGTGGTTACAAAAAGGATGTTGGTGGGGGAGGGGAATAAGTAAAGTTCCTGGTTGGGTGGCAGGAGGTTGTATACCAAAAGGAGCAGAAACCACTCTACCAAAAGACCTGCACATTTATTGCAGCACCATCCACAATAGTAAAAGCATGGAACCAACCTAGGTGCCCATCAACAGTGGACTGAATGAAGAAATTGTGGTATATACACACCATGAAATACTACACAGCCATGCAAAAGAACAAAATCATGTTCTTTGCAGCAACATGGATGCAGCTGGAGACCATCATTCTAAGTGAATTATCACAGAAATAGAAAACTGAATACCACATGTTCTCACTTATAAGTGGAAACTAAGCACTGGGTACACATGGGCATAAGGATGGGAACAAGACACTGGGGACTCCTAAAGGAGGGAGGGAAGAGGAGAGATAAGGGTTTAAAAAACACCCATTGGGTACTATGCTTACCACCTGCTTACTGGCTCAACAGAAGCCCAAACCTCACCATTATGCAGTATACTCATGTACAAAACATGCACATGTACCCCTTGAATCCAAAATCAAACAATTAAAAAAACCCCCACCGACTTAAGGCAGCTATGGGGTCATAGTGAAGTGCAACTTGGGGGGTATGTATGCCCATCAGCTGATCATCTGTACGCTAATTCTGACTACAAGTATTTACAGTTCATTCTCATTATTCATGGTAGTTATGTTCTTCTATAAAGTTGCCACATACACTGAATTAGTGAATACTGAACAAGAGGAAATACAGTGTTTGATCCTTATGAACCTCTGGTCACAATATTTTTATCAACAAATCAATATATAACCTTGTCATATGTGTATTTCTGTGTAAAGACACCTTAATTAATGTATACTGTTGATTCATTATCATTAAATTTCTGGTCTCCAGCACTATAATTCAGGTCTGAGCAAAGTTAATCTAACACACATATTTTCTCCCTAAGGCAAATCATGGCTTCTTGTGCTTAGGAGCACCAGACAGCACTTCAGTACTTCACCTGGAAGCCATTTTAAACCATAGACCATAAAAAGGACACTTGTTACATGTATGAGAGCCAAAACAAGAAGACAAAATGTCACCTGTCACCTGGTTCAACCTTAGCTGAGAATGTGCACATCGGGTGACTAAAAATTTTCCCTGCTCTATGCATGTCTGAATGACCATGAAAGCATGGCAAATATTCATTTTGGAATTACAGGTATGTTTTAGCAAGTAGGCAAATCCACAAATACAGTATCCAGAAATAATGCGGATCAACTGTATTTTCATTTTGACAGGTATCAATATGTGCTCAGGATTTGGCAATCACAGCAGATTCTTCAACTCTATTTTCACTATTCCAAATGAAAGAAAAAAATATAATTATAAAACTAGATATCTTATTTAAAACATGATTGAAGAAAATAGGACTTGTTTAGCAATTTCATTTAGAGGTTTTGTTTTCATAGCTGTAAATGTACATCTACACCAGAAAATTGAAGAAACAAATTCCTAAAAATATAAAGCTCAGAAATTTAGCCTGAGGAGTTGTTTCTAACTAAAGAAAAATTGTAGAAAAATTTTAAAGTAGTTTGATATAGTAAAATCAATTTTATTCTTTTTTTTATTTTAAATTTTTTTATTTTAAAATTGTGGGGTACAGTTAAGGGTTAGGTTTACAGATATACATCGTTCAGGCACCCTTGTTGATAAGGGGTGTCTCCCCGTCCCCAGACAGCTATTGACTACCGTTAGTCCCATTTCCCTTCCCCTCTCTATCCCCCCATAATTTTATTCTATATTCCCAGAAGTCTAGTTAATTTTTAACTTTGAGCACTTAGAAACATTTATGAAACTACAGTACTTACTAATCGAGTACATAAAAATTTGAAATAACCAAAGATTTCCCCTTCCTACCCTCAATTTCAAAATAAGTCAAATAGTTATCTAATGCAACAATTTAGATGAAAATGACTGGATCAAAAATATAACATTCAAACAAACAAAAAACAATGTAAAGACATCAGTGATAAAAATGTAGTATTAAGTATCTGACTTCAGAGAAACAATCATATTTTAAAAATTTAAGTATCTAGCATCTATCAACTGTTCAAGCAGTTCTGTCTCTTCTTCCCATTTATCATTCATGGTCAGCTAAGATTCATCCAATATAAAAATTATTTACAGCAACAGGAGACACATTTATTTTTATTTTTACTTTTTTTCCTAAACCCAACACTACCTTATGATTTTTTTTCCTGACATTTATATTTTCAAAGAAGTATTTATATGTAATATTTGTTTGAGGAAGTTTCAAAGAAGGATATAAGGTTTATAAGGTATCAGCATAAGAATAAGTAAGACTGCTCAGCACAACTGAATAGCAACTGCCTTTTAAAGGGTAGAAATTAAGTTCCTAGTTTCTGCCACCTGGGCCACTGTCAAAATGTGATAGTCTATCAGAAGCACTTTAAATCTCACTAAAGCTTTAAGAAGCTCAGAATTAATAGGCACCTAATTGGTGACTTGCATTTCTTTATCAGGCATGAGAAGAAAGAGAATTTGGGATTATCTTTTTTTTTTTTTTGAGACAGGATCTCATTTTGTCATCCAAGTTGGAGTGCAGTGGTAGGGTACCAGTTCACCAAAGCCTCCACCTCCTGGGCTCAAGCTGGTGCTGCAGGTGTGGGCTACCACACCTGGCCAATTTTTGTATTTTTTGTTGAGTTGAGGTCTCACTATGTTGTTCAGGCTGGTCTTGAATTCCTGGGCTTAAATGATTCTCCCAGTCTCTTAAAATTCTGGGATTACAGGCGTGAACCACCGTTTCTGACCAGAAAATTTGGGATTATGTTATGGAGCTATAATCTTTTGCTTGGCCTTCCTTTTCTCCAAGGAGTGAATGTTTTTAATTTTCTAGTTCCAGAATTAGATGAACACTGTGTGATCAGATAATAGATCTATACTAGCTGCACCATTTGGATACTTAATTCAACAAACTTGGCCTCACTAGCACCAAGCTTGACTTGAATAAACCAAACATAGCATCCAATACTTTTGTCTTGTACAAGGTAAGAATGCAATAAATACTTACTGACTGAATTGAATTGAAATGAATAGTCTCATAGGTAAAAAACAAAAACAAAATCAACTACCTATTTGTTTTTGTTGGTTACCACCATTTGAATCATTAGATACTAGAGTGAGTCACCAAAGAAGATTAGCAACCTGAGCAGGCTAGATACTGATTGATTTAGGACTTCTCGGTCTATTGGAAATAGGATCATACATTGCAGATTTTGAGGCTATTTTTAGTAATGTGACTGTGTGATCCCATTTTATAGATGAAGATATATGTAGAAAGACTATGTGATGCATCTATAAGTAAACTGAATGAGAGGTAGAAATTGATATAAAATATGCGATACGTGATTAATTCCTTTACCTTATTGCTCACCTAACACCTTTTTTACCATATGGTAGTGACTTTTTGTTTATTTTTTAAGGATTCTGGTTGGAACCTATCAAAACTAATTGGACCAAGGACCCTAGGGGCTCTTAACAAATAGTGAAATGCATGCTCCAGCTTGGTTAGAAATTGCATAGAACATTAATCACACTCATATCATCTGACTAAATTGTCTGCCTCACTGTTTCACTTCAGCATCCACTCAATTGTCAATAAAGAGACAGCATCTTACAGCACAGTTTATTTTCTACTTGCCTGGCTTTCTTTCTTTCTTTTTTTTTTTTGAGTTGGAGTCTCACTCTGTCGCCCAGACTGATGTGCAGTGGCCGCTCCCGGCCACCACAGCCTCGACCTGCTGGCCTCCGGCAATCCTTCCGCCTCGGCCTTCCAAAATAGCCAGAATTACAGGCATGCGCTACCATGCCCGGCTGATTTTTTGATTTATTGTAGGATGAGGTCTCGCTGTCCAGGCAGGTCTCGAACCCACGGGCTCAGGCAATCCACTCACCTCAGCCTCCCAAAGGGGCGGGATTACAGGCTGAGCCACTGAGCCCAGCTTGGCTTTCTTAATATATTCTGCTTTGCCTTTGAAAAATGGATGTCAAAATTTTTAATGATTTAAAAGAATAGAGAAACTTCCAGGCCAGATCCCATACTTCCCTATGTGGTCAAGAAAGGGAGCAAACCTGTTAATGCAGGATTTGACCTAACAGAAACAATGGACTTATCAAAGCAGAGAGTTTAACTTTCTTACTTACAGTAAGATAAGATCTCTTTTTGCTCATCACACTCAGCTCTGACTCATAGTTTTAATTATCTACAGAGAGAAAAAGATAAGGAAAAGAGGGGAACCAACATACGACATTGTCGAATACTTACCAAGTGACAGATCATATGTTAGAATATTCTTTTTTTTTTGAGTTGGAGTCTCACTCTGTTAGCCGCTCCTGGCCACCACAGCCTCGACCTGCTGGGTTCCGGTGATCCTTCCGCCTCAGCCTTCGGAGTAGCCAGAATTATAGGCGTGCATGACCACGCCCGGCTGATTTTTGATTTATTGTAGAGATGAGGTCTCACCAAGTTGCCCATGCGGGTCCTGAACTTGCAGGCTTAGGCAATCCACTCACCTCAGCCTCCCAAGGTGTGGTATGTCAGAATATTCTAAACACATTATCATATTTGATCCTCTCAGCAACCTATGGAAGAAGATACTCCTCACATTTTACAATGAAAGATTGAAACTAAAAAATTCAAGTTATTTGCCAAATGACATGGTTAATAAGTGGAAATGGCTGCTGAATATGGACAAAAAGTCAAAACAGAAGCATGGCATTAAGAGGGGCTATGCTTTGAGTCCTTTTTAGAAATCTCAGTCACTCTTTGTAGAATCAGATGTATAGCGTGATTAGTATGTTCTTTTTACTAAACTCATTCACCTCTCACAACGGGGAAAGTTTTTGTTCTTTTAAAATTTGTATTTTTAAAGCTAATAGCAGAGTTGTTATCACATTTTTCCTACTTCAAATATTTTAAGTAGTAAGATAAATATATTCTCCATCATTTTACTGCTAACTAGTTTATTCAAACAAATGGAAAGAACTAAGTTATGAAATATAATATATAATATGCTGTGATATACTTGCCCCCTTGGTAAAAATTCTCTTCCTAAAATATATGTGGGTTGGAGTATCTCCTATGTGGAATAGAAGCAGCCTATATGAAAAGACAGGAGTCTAAAAACATTAAAAGAAAAACCCCAGAAAGAAGACCATTAAACATAATGAGTAAGTAGAAAAGGCATAAAGCAGTTGGATTTAGGAGAGGGAAAGGGATGTAAAGAAGTACAAAATCTCTCATTGGCAATGTTTCTTAAGACACGCTAAAGAAAAAAACCTAGCATAGAGGGATTTTCTAAGCGAAGAATCATTTCTTTGGCCAAGGTTGGAGTGGCTATGAAAGAGCAGTTTTGACCTTGAAACAGGGATTAAGTTGGAAGAATCCAAATATCTAGAACTTCTCCCCAAGAAGTAAAAAATACTTTTTTTTCTTTAAGTCTTCTGGTGGAACACTAGGGGACAAAGTGAATGCATTAGGGAGTGAAGTTTTAGATAATTCTAAAAGTCATATTGCTGTGTTAACTATGATAAGTAGAAGGAAGTAACTTGAGAGTGTATACTTGGGAATTACATAACTTTTTACTCTGATGTTGTCATAATGTTATCACATGGGGCTTGTCCTACAAATGACTGTATAGGTTCTTTTTTGAAGGAGACAATGTTAAGGAGGAGATGTGAAGGAGAAAATCATGAAACAAAGGTATGTGAACTACCGTGTTCTTTTGAATGATGCTGTAGAAATTTTATAAAATCATAAAAAATTTTAATTGGAAGAAACTATAGAATAATGATGATATAATAATAGTTGTTAGCTACTGGTCACTTACTATGTGTTTTCTACTAAGAGTTTTTCATGCATTAACTCATGTAATCTTTATAACAATTCTGCTTAATAGAGGTGATTATTAATCTTCATTTTATAGATGAGAAAACTGTGCCACACACATTATTTAACCAAGGTCACACTGAAAATGTGAGGAACTGAGATGTGAACTCCAACAGGGTGTCTTTACAACCCACTTTGTTTTTTGAGTCAGAGTCTCACTCTGTCACCCAGACTGGAGTGCAGTGGCATGCTCCTAGGCACTGCAGCCTCAATCTGTTGGGCTCCGGCAATCCTTCCACCTCAGCCTTCCAAGTAGCTGGAACTACAGGTGCATGCTACCACACCCGGCTAATTTTTTTATTTATTGTAGAGATGAAGTCTCGCCATGTTGCCCAGGCGGGTCTCGAACCTGCGAGCTCAGGCAATCCATTCACCTCAGCCTCCCAAAGCGCTGGGATTGCAGGCTGAGCCACTGAGCCTGGCTACAACCCACTTTTTAACCACTCAAGAAAACACGGGGCCATATTTATACTTAGCTATGGTATAATTTAGGGTAACTGTGACTATTGTAACTGCTACACTTCAAAAATTATAGAATGGCTCAAACACAATATGTTTGTATTTGTTCGTACAACAATCCTGTGTGAATAAGTATGATCATCAGACTGAATGGAAGAGGCTCTAACATCTTCAACAGATGAAGCAAGGAAATCCATAAGTGATGTAATGATGCAGTGCATTACTACACTGGTGACAACTTCACTATGAGACATAGCAGTATGTGCTGCACATGCGACACATTTCTGGAAAACTTGCAGTGAGAAACCATGCCTTGGAACCATCCCTGAATGGGAGAAAGGAGGACAGAGTTACCTGTCTTGGTTTCTTCTTATTTCATAATTCCAGGGGATCAAGTTTACTCCTACAGAGCTCTAACTCCTCAGTGCTTTCATATTGTGTCATCTGCCTTGCAGTGATCACACAGGAAGTTAAACACTACAGATACAGTGTGGCATTTCATGCAAACGTGGTGGAGAGGGTCACAGAGATGGGCATGAGTGAACCGTGAGGGACTGGCAGACCTTAGGATTCATCTGGAAATCCAGCTAGCTTGGGATTCAGCAAGGCAGCAGCAGAGTGGTCCAGGCATTGACTGGTATCTTTGGAATCAGAGGATTGAGACATTCTGAGAAGGCCCATGGTTTATGTCCAATTAGCAGGCTGTCTCACTCAGGAAGACTTTGACATCGCCTTTCTAGCATATACGGGAGGTTTTTATGAGGTAGGTCTCCAAGGCACATATCACTTTTGCTCAGATTCTATCGAGTAGAATTCAGTCATCTGGTTACATTTAATAGCGAAGGAGGCTGGGAAATGTAGCCTAGCTGTGCACCTAGAAAGGAGATGGAAAACATGGGGTTTGAAGGGGTCATCTGGCATATCTATTGTATATTTAAAAAGGTAAGGTCTGCAGAAATTGAGTGACTTGCCAAAAGTCACACAGTTTAAAGTCTCAATTCTTCCCACAATGATGTATTTTTATTTCTTTCTCCAAATTTATTCAGCAAGTTTGTGTATATGGGCATCCACACTCTGTTCCAGATGTAAGGATTTTGTTTAGTTTTGAAAGTAAAACATGACATGTAGAACATACATTTAATAGACCTAACTGTATCTTACCTCTTTTGGTGTTTTAAAAAGATCTGAAGTTATAGACTTTATAACTTCATTAAAAATCAATGAAGTTAGCAACAATTGATGGTTTTAATTAATAAAAAAAGGGAACGTCTTGTTTGATACTTAAATGAATCATTAAACCAAAAGACTCAAATTCATGGCCCTTGTGTATAGATAGATGCTTTACTTTTCTCAATATTTGAAGAAAAGCAAGTCATTCTAGTTTAGTAATATGTGAGTTAGACCAACCCAACATGTGTGGTTACAAACAAATGTTATTAGCAAAAGGTTTCAAATATTATATAACATAAAGTAAATATAATTTCCCCCTATACTTTAGAATATTGTCTAAGTCTCAAAGTTAAGGTCAAAGGATAATAAATACATCATTATCTAAAGAAAAGTTCTAGATATATCTCTGTAGTATGCATTTAAAGGTTATTGTAGAGATCTGAGATTATTATCAATTCTGTTTATATGAGAGGGGGATAAATATTTATTAAGAAGATTCTTTGGAGGAATTTTGGAGTAGATAATATGATACTTCTTTTCCTCTCACTCATGGAAACAAAAGGAGAATAAGAAGGAAAGCAGTTCATTTTTTTCCCCCTCAAGCCAACTGAAGGGAGAACTCAAAAGGAACGTCCAGAAAATTGAAGCTGTTTGCAACATGAGGACAGCTATGCTCATCTCTTGTTTGGAAAATTCTAATGGTAGAAGTCAGGCTGTTGTGCTTCTGCTGGCAGGGCAAATATGAAGAGCTTGCAGTTGGTCAAACCATACTCTAATTTGGCAGAAGTTGTCAACCATTCAAGAGTCTTTCTGTTAGCCAAGTGGGCACATGGTGAAGATAGCTAGTCTTGAGTTTTCTCAGGACTCACCTCAATAGGACTGAGAGTTGGATAAAGTGAAACCCAGCAGAAGGTCCTAGATCAGAGGAGCAGACTGGGTCATGGGATATATTGAAGAACCCTCCAATATGCCCCATGAAGATGTCTATCCCTTCTCCATGGGATATGCTATGGGTTCCAGATTATTACCCCGTGTCACAAATTTGAATTAGAGTTTACTAAGCCTACAAATTTGCTTCAGCCATGCTTTCATTTCTGGCAGCCCTCACCTTATCCATCTCTCTCTGTTTGTCTCTCTGCCTTCCTTTCTTTGTCTGTGAGGGTGAGAGTAGATGTCAAAATTTAGAAATTCTTTCAGGTGATTCCGGTGCTTCTTAATTGCACAAAGAGGAGATTGTCATGTGGGGTTTTTACATTTTTTTTCACCAGGTTAATTAGTCTTTTAGTGTGCTTTTGATATTCCCCTTTTCTTTTGTTATTCAGTTTTACTAAGCATCTGCAGAGGATACAGCTATTTTTGAGAAAGTCACTACATGGGTCTCTTCTGCTTTCCTTTAAGTGAGAGGAAAATAAATTGATGATTTAAGGTGTTATTTTGGCTTCTGATGTTTACGATCTCTCTGTTGTAAGAAAAGAAGTTTTGAATCTAGAAGGACATTTTTACATCCCTTGCCTTGTTGGCACACTTTCCTCTTCACCACACCACTTCCCTCAGATTGGGGGCTCTCAGTGAGGTGGTGGTGATGGTGGTGATGGTGGTGGTGGTAGACTTCTTTTTCTTCTTCTTTAATATAATAAGAGATCATCATAAAGAAAGATTTTTTTAGATTTACAATAGCATCTGTAAACAATTGGTCCATATCCAATTTGTTTGAGAAAAGGCAAACTAATGTCAATAAAAATTCATTTTTTGTCCTTTTTAGATTAGTAGATGTGAATAGAACCATTTAGATTCTGAAATGATTTAACTTGATGAATTAAAATTGCCACTTAACATAATAACAGTGAAGATTATTCACACAATTAAAATGTTCTTTTCAAGAAGAGCAATTTGTACATTTGCACATTAAAAATAAAGAAGACTTTTGTTGAGCTCTGGTGAATACACCAGCTGAAAAACAAAGCAAACTAGCTAAACACCTTTTATTTTTTTTGGAAATGTTCTCCTTGGTAAAGAAAATTAGACTTTTAAGGTTTTCTCCTCTTTAGTTTTAAAAATAATGTATCATGAAAGAATATGAAAATTGTGTTCTGTGGAAATTTTTTGTACGACATGAAAATAAAAGAGTAATTTACACGCTTTTTTTTAAAAGAAGAAAACTAGGAAGATGTTTGAGAAGAAAGAACATGTTTCATGTGATTTTTAAAACTCTCTGTTCTTCTGTATACACGAAACAGTCACTGCATGCTCTTCATGTGCACGTCATTCTAGGGGGCTGTGTGCTATTGTATGATACATAGCCCATTCCATATGGATGTATGTGGAGACCTGACTTAGAATCTCTTTTATATGGTTTTTAGAATAAAAAAGGGTATTTCCCATGTCTAGTAAATTTTAGCTATTCTCATGGAACATAAATAGGTTAGGTAGGAATTCTTCAAAGGACTCCATGTCAGAGACAGCAGGGACAGTCATAGGGAGGGCTTGTTGGCTTGTAAAATAACTGGGAAGCAAAGGAGATGTGTGGGCCTGGCAGGAGAAGAGACAATACCGTCTGTGCCAAAACAATGACGCTGGCATTCCATGGTTTTTGCTGTGGATGAGAGTACTCAAAATTAGGCGACTTCAATATTTTCAATTATGGGTGGCAGCTTTAGTGGTCAGCCGCTGGTCATTCTTGACAAAATCCTTCAACAGCTATATATTGTTCACTATTATTTTAACCATCTACTCTGCTTCTCCTAAATCCTAACATTTCCTGTTGAGACCTGGACACAAATGAAGTTATATAGCTGGCTAGATTCACTTTTCCTATTCAGCTCTCTCGTTAGTTTGAGGATGAGGGGAAAAAAAGTTTAAACAGACTGGCATTGATATTTATAAAATGATGGTGGTATAAATTAAAAACGTAAAATATCAATCTTAAATAAACAACTTAAGATTTAATATAATGCAATGTTTTTCGTTTGAAAAATGTCTAAGACAAACAGACTTTGGTTTATAAAAATTTTGTCTTGCTTTTCTTCTGTGGCTAAGACTAAGTTTCTCTGCTTATGGCTTAGTTTTTGAAAGTCCTTACTACTGGAATCTCTCAGTAATGTCAATTGTAGTGGTTTCTCCCCTCTTCTGTACAATGTTCCCTTAAAGTTCTTTGAGGAAGACAGGTTGGGAATGCAGATATAGGCTCATCTTTCATACTGTCGCCACTCTTAGATTGAATTCTTTATATGAAAGTTGTATTATACAAAAACCTGCTAATTTTTCTTGACTTTGGGTTACCATAGATTTAAATAATATAAAGATGAAGTATGTGTTTTGAGTTGCTTTCCCAGGGGAGATGATGCCTTCTTATAGAAGTCACATTTTTTCTCTAGTTCCACATCTCTGCTACCAGTAGAATGTATTGGTGAGATAGCTGTTCATGTGGATCTGGAATTCTCTGCATTATTGTCCATTTATTCTCAGTGCTATTACTATTACAGATGACCTTAGCTGTCTTTGGCTTTCCTACTTTCAGAATTTTGGACTTCCTCTGATAACTGCCATTCTAGCCCAGTGGTTCCTCCATTGTGATATTTGGCTATTTGGAGTCTTAACTGAATTACCTGTCAATGTCTGTCTCATGGCTTTACAGTGTTCTGTGTCACTTTTTTCTATTCTTAGTCCCAGATCTAGTCCATGCCCATATTTTTTCTGTGGGAGAACAAGATTTTTCCTGTTGAGAAACATCAGCATTTAATATGAGTGGTAGCCATGTAGACCCCAATAGAGACCAATACTTTCCCATCTATGTCCCTGAAAAGAGAAGCAACTGTGCCCTTTTTGACTGAGACTTTCCTACTTCTTGGCCTATGTGTTAAAATAATGCAGACAGAACCCTTTCACTACTCCTTCAGCTTTTTTTTTTTTTTTGAGTTGGAGTCTCACTCTGTCGCCCAGACTGGAGTGCAGCAGCCGCTCCCGGCCACTGCAGGCTCGACCTGCTGGGCTCCGGTGATCCTTCCCCTCAGCCTTCCAAGTAGCTGGAATTACAGGCATGTGCTACCACGCCTGGCTGATTTTTTTATTTATTGTAGAGATGAGGTCTCGCTGCCCAGGAGGGTCTCAAACCCGCTGGCTCAGGCAATCCACTCACCTCAGCCTCCCAAAGGCGGGGGATTACAGGCTGAGCCACCGAGCCCGGCCCTTCAGCTTTTTTTAAGGGTTAATTCTCTAGATAGAGAATGATATAAAATATCCTCTAAGAGATGACCAGCAAATAATTCATTAAAAATGATCATTTAGAAAACAAATTAGACAGAAACAGCTGGGCAGCAGTGACTCAGAGAGGCTGGAAACATGTAGGAGGAAAACCAAACTTGGCCCCAAAGTAAACTAAATAATGGTCATATAGATGAACAGGAATACTTTCTCTCTGTTTGTTGTTTTTACTAAGAGAAACTCAAAATAATTTACAGGCATACATTAATAACTAGTCTGTGAACACCCCTATTTTTTAAATGCTTAGTTGAGGCAGAGGGGTGATGACTGACTTATTCAAAGCACTTACCATGTCAGTGGTTGAATTTTGTTGAGATCCTTTCTTCACTGTAGACCACACTGCTTCTTAGGATCTATGTATAATTCATCTCAGCTTCATCCAAATTGAGAGCTGACATTTTTTGGTAACACAAATCATAGCTTCTTGTCAGTAAAAGAACCCCAGTGTGGGAAATTCAGACAGCTTGGAGGCCCAGTGGGCTGCTAACTTTGTTGTTTTTGTACAGATTTGAGAGAATCTAATAGTTTGCCACCTTTATGTTGGCACATGCATACATATGTTTATTGATGAAGTTGACTTTTCTTCAAACCAGGTATTTCCTAGGCAAGCAGGAAGGAGATCATTTTGAGGATTTTCTCCAGTGTGGTTCAATGTGAATTAACAAGAAAAATCCATTAAACATGCTTTGGGTTCAACAATTTTTTAGTAATAATTTAGAATGATAACTATGAGCCTAAAAATGGAATCAGAGTGTTTTTTCCCCACTTTTTTCAACATAATTTTGGAGTTTAAAAAGATCTTTTCCCTCTGACAACTGTGTAACTTTTCTTTCTCTTTTAATGTCTCTTTGTCATGGGAGTGAATACCTATGATCAAAGGTCCAATTTGCTTTCTTAGTGTGTAGAACTGTCATTGGCTCCAAATTTGGCAATTTGAGGTCAAGCTAAGCTGTGCACATAAAAGAGAAGAGAGTGTGATCCAGAGCAGAACGAAATGATATTTGAAGATGTATTTGAACTTTGATTCC
The DNA here is from genome assembly GCF_000164805.1 of Carlito syrichta. NCBI lineage: Eukaryota > Metazoa > Chordata > Mammalia > Primates > Tarsiidae > Carlito > Carlito syrichta. Next base: position 278,485 of record NW_007259646.1, read on the forward strand.
AAATGTTAGCCAAGGCTTTCCCTTTATCTTTCTACAACATAAGAAATACATTTACTAAGTACATGAGTAAAAATTATGCTGTATCCCAAATAATAAAGAATTCTAGCTAGATGGCCTGGCTGCCACATATACTTTGTTGCATGGTGATGTTTTATACTATGTAGACTCTCTTAGAATAAATTGACCAGGTCATTATTGTTTTGTTTGTTTGTTTGTTTGTTTTTGAGTCAGAGTCTCACTCTGTTGCCCAGGCTGGAGTACAGTGGCACGCTCACGGCCACCGTAGCCTAGACCTGCTTGGTTCAGGCAATCCTTCTGCCCTCAACCTCCTGAGTTGCTGGGCCTATAGATGCACACCATGATGCCTGGCTAATTTTTTGTTTTATTGTAGAGACAAGGCCTCACCAAGTTGCCCAGACTGGTCTCGAACCCGTGGGTTCAGGCAATTTTCTTTCTTCTGCCTCCCAAAGTCCTGAGATTACAGGCGTTAGCCACCATGCCCGACTTTGCCAGGTCATTATTAATTTATTTTTTCAAAGAATCATTTTTTACTTAATAGCCTTCGAAATATCCATGGTATAATTCTATTTACGTTTAGGAGTCTTCTTGGACACTGCTTAATTAATTAATTATCCTTGTTTTAATTTTTTTCAAAATCATTTCAGTAAAATGAAACTAAAATATAGGTTTATTTATGCCTAGAGTTCTCTATAATAAAAGATATTGGCTTTACCTAGCTAGAATTCTTTTCTTTTTTCTTTTTTTAACAGAAAGAATAGAAATTTATTTAATCACAGTTCTAGAGACTTGGAAGTTCATGATCAAGGCACCTGTAGATTTGGTGTCTCCTAGCCAGAATTCGTAACAAATGGGAGTTTAAAAATGTAATAATCTTTTCTGAGAAAGGATCAAATGAACAAAGCTGCTATTAGGGACTTAAATTTAAAAATCAGCTTAGAATGCTTGTCTTTATCAGTGCATATTTGGGATTTTTCTACATCTTTCATGTCTATCATTGTCTCTAAAAGTCATTGATATAGACAGAGGTAACCGGGAACATATAAAACCTGGAGCATATAAAACTGAAAGAAAGATTATGTGATCTTTCACTTATAAAAAAAAGCAATATGAATGTGAGTATCTTTTAAAATACTATAAATAAAAATAGTTGAAATACTATTAAAAAGTACTTGTTAAGACTAAGATAACTAGTGAATTCAAGGTGCCATTATTGTCCATGACCTATTTAGTAGGAAAAACTGGAGTTTGGTGTTTGCCAGAATTCTTTTAGTTTTTTTTAGTTCTCTAACTTAGTATTCACATGATTTGTGACAAATTAATAAAACCGGCTTGTCAATTTCTCACAGTGTCATATAAGTAACCCAAAATGATTCCAGTCAACTGCAGAAAAAAAAAAAACCAAAAAAACTGTCATCTGATATATTACTCATAGGACAGGAATAACATTCAAAATCTATCTTCCTTTTTAGAACTTTTAACAGAAAGCTTTTGGGAATGCTCCCATTTCAACTTCTGAGTTATGTTAAAAATCATTAAGAGAACATTTAGGAGTCAAAATCAAATGATAGCACAACAAGTATCATGAAAATGACCACTTTAAAAAAATTATACCAGAATTTCACTATTGCTTGACATAAGAAGGCTAGAGCCTAAAAAGATTTGCTGGTGGTATAAAAATTATTGTCAATTCAAATGATAACTACAACATCTAATTACAAATAGGAGTTAAAAGGCTCATATATTTTCAAAGATGAGTCATAAATGTAACCATCCAACCATCTACCATTTCTTCCATCTATCCAGTGCTGAGATTTTTAACCAATGTACATTTTAATGTTGATACATATATTCCAATATATGGATGCTGTGATAAACAAAATGCTTTTACCAACTCTATTTATGCTTACTCTGTGCTAGGCACTGGGCTTAGAATGAGGGATACGGAACTGAAAATGTCCAACCTATTTTCTATTGAGAAGTACACAAAAACAGAACATTATAAGGCAAAAAAATCTCAAATTCATTTTTGAGAATATAGTAACAGGGATTTCATACAAAAGATTAATTGCAGATGTACATGACATAAATAATTGAACCAACTATCTGCATAATTTTTTCCTATTAATTAGATCTATTTTAAAGTTCTACTTTAAGCAGTTGAGGAAAAGCCCTCAGAATGACAATAATGATTTAAGTATTGTATTTGGGGCTTTAACTAAACCAAGTAATTATAGTAGTTGAATAGTTACATAGAAACTTCTGCATAAATTTTCTTAAAAATTTATGAGGAAACAGAGATTAGGGTGTTGTGAACAGAGAAGGATAGTATTAATTACACCTCAAAATGTGTAATAAGGCAGTGATTTTGCAAGGTAATAGTTGATGACTATATTTTTCCAAATGTTTTACATTTCTCAGATATAACTCAGCTATTAACATTGATTTTAATTTATGAAAGACAATACTCAATCTATGATGCATTAATATCAAAAAGAAAGTGCCAGCAATTATTTTTTTTAAGTTTTCCTTATACTCATAATGGAAATTTGTGAGTCATCATTAAAACAAAATATAAAATTGTTTACTGGTAGATCAAGTTATCATTGCCCTTTATATTTTACCACAAAAAGTACATTGATCACTTCATAAAATATTTAAAAAATGAAAGCTTCAGATAACTTTATTTTGCCAGCATGCACAAACATTTTAACAACCAAGATTTAATAATAGCTGCAAGTTAAACAGACAAATTAAATTGATACATATTTTTTGAAAATAGTCTACATATTTCTAATGTACATTATTTAATTGGGTGCAAGTCAGTCCTGATTTTTCATGTTGACAAAGAGTTTTCAAATAACCATGAATCTAAGATCAATATCCAAACAAATTTTGGTTGTGTTGTGATGCTTACCACTTTGCTAATTTTCTATGAGGTGTATTTACCATCAAAACAAAAAGACAAAATAATTTCACATGCAAGGAATACCAATAAAGCACACACAAAGCTATCATGAAACCAAATATCTGATGAAGTAAAAAGAACAATAGGTGCATTTGCATTTTAACTTTGCACTTAATGGTTTGTGCAATGATGAAACATCCTGTTTTGATTTCACCATCTGTAAAGTAAGGAGTTTATAAAATCCAAAGATCTTTGATAAATATAATTTCATAAACATAATATAAAGCCAGAATTATAACTATGATAGCATAGGGCATACCAAATTTTCCTTTAACTCTTAACTCATAAACCCATAAGCTGGTAGATATTAAATGTATTGTCCAATATTTTGTCCAGTACACTTTTATGGCAACCTGGTAACACTGTTGGAAGGAGAATTGTGTCATTTATAGTGCTACTCATTCTAATTGTTTTTTTTTTTCATCAAGAGTCATCTGTGAGCTTGGTGTATCTAAGACAGACCTACTTTATGTCAGAAGTTCTAAAAGATTTTGAGACATATTAAGTTTTATTTTCATAGAGACTTGAAATCTCTTTTCAGGGGAATAAGAAGGGAGGAGTTAAATAGTTGGGCACATGGGAAAGTAGGTAGTGAAAATCTTTTTTATTTTTCAAACTGTATCCAGCTTTATTAAAGATACTTTTCATAAACGATCATGTTATTTCAGGCAAGACGTGGGCAGGTAATTATTAACAGTATGCAACAACTTTCAGACTTTCTTTTAATATTTACTACCAAAATCAGAAAGCCACTCTAAAACCCAACGAAGTCTTTGTCTGATGCTCTGAACAGGGAAAGTTTAGAGTGAGGGCTGACATTTCACATTTAGCTGTTGTTTAACAACTTTTCACAAGCTGACCCTGGCTTTCAGGAAGTGAAATTAAAATGGCAGAATATATCTGAAGATCCACAATCTAGAAACAAAACTGCTGCCCTTCTGAGGGGTGCCATCTCAGTGGCCTCACTGGAAAGTCCAGATTACCTGACATACTGGTTACCAATTATTGGGGTTTAGATGCCAACAGATATCTGGGTTTTAGGGAGTTAAGTCTATGCTGAAGGAAGAAAGGAAGCGGAGGACATATAAAAGGAATTTGTTTTTCCACACCACAAGGCATTTATACCAAGGTGGGTATGTACGTCAACCTCAGGGAATCCCTTCTCCTGGGAGCCAAGAGAAAGTCTCTGAAAACTAGAAGGGAAAGGTGTTTTCCCCCATGTCAATCCAACTTAAAACAAAACAAAATTCTGTATTTTTATAAAACTTGATAAAAATGGTATTTCAAACCATCCAGTCCCCAGAAGTACACAGTTATCAAAAATATGCACACTTCACTTGGCATCGCCAGCGCCTTCAACTTTCCGTGCCTGGTCTGTTTTGGCAACTCCATTTTCTGCTGGTTTATTCCCCTCTTGACTAGCATCGGCTTTTCCCTTTTCCCCTTTGGGTAACTTCTCTGCCTTTTTAGTTGAGGTCTTCTAGGCTTGGCCTCTGGCTTTAGACGAGCAGATTTAGCAGATAGCGTTGCAAATCTTCTGGGGTTGGTCCTTCACCTTGGCTTTATTGCTTTTAGCGTCCCTTCAGCCTTTCTCTTGGGCATGGCAGCGATGGAGGTGGAACTAAATCAGTGAACATGGGGATGGAGTAGCGCTGGATCCTTGGTCAGTGGGGGAGAGGGGACGTTCTTGCCTCTTATTTTTCATACTACTTCTAGTGAAATTCTTGAATAGAATAGTGTAGAATATTTTGTTGCAGGCTTTCTCTCTATCTACTTGTAAATGACACCAAGGAGAATGTTAGTATAGTGCCTGGGTGGAGATCAACTGATAAGTCTACAAGCAGAACCTGATTTACTTGTTGGAAATTTGTTTCATACCATAGTTGTGTCATATTCTTGTCAACAATATTTGATTTCTAACCTGGTTTCCTATATATGAGAACTTTGTTGAACACTTTTTATTAAGTGCATATTTTTTTAAAATGTGAATCTGTAAAATTCACCTTTTTCTTCCTTCCTTTCTTTCCTTCTTCTATCATTTATGAAAACCTATTAGGTCTAAGAAACACTGAGCTCTAAAACATTCAGAAAGACCAAAATCTAAAAGACATGGTTCATGTCTTGGTGTGGAGGTGAAAATGGGAATACCCATGGCACAAGACAGGACATTACTATTTCCATGACATTAGCATAAGTAGCTATAAGGATTCAAGGGTTATCAGGATCTTTACCAGCTATGGTAAGCAGGAATCAGTCATTTCTCCTGTGAGTTCTCATTCTTTTTAGTGGATCATTGTACTTAGAAATCAAGATCTAATGTGAAGTGTTGCTACCTGACCCATCTCTCTCAGTGGAAAGAGTTAGGGACTATATGTGTGAATATAGACATACACCCTACACATTTGCATATAAATATACAAATATATTTATGTACATATGCATATTATATATTACTATATAATATATATTATATAATGTGTTATATCTAATAATATACCTAAAATTATATAACATTATGATATAAGTAATATGCACACAATTTATTGATAATATATGATAAATAATATAATATGTTTATATAACATATAATATATGCACACAAAACATTTTCATCTCTATTTTAAAATCTATTTTGGTATTTTTAAAATCGTGAGTTTCTCTTGGTACCTCTAAGTCCAATTCAAACATAGGCTTTACTCTAGATCACTCACTTTTCATCTTGTAACTTTTTTCTCCAACACAGAAGCCTGGAGTCCATGATCATTACCATAATTAGGTCAGCCCCTCTGTACATAACCAATCTCCCATTGCACCTCCTGGTGCTTCCTACATGCAGAGGTTTTTGTCATCCCACTCCGCTCTGACACCCTGTGATCAGCTACCCTACTATGTGATGCTGCACTCACTCCAGTCAGGCCACAATATGCTGCATTAGGTCAGCTGACAAGTGGGTTGCTTAATCAGTATTTTATTGATTAATGTATCTCAATTATACAATGCTTGAGATTCTCAAATAACAGCATATTTTTCCAAAAGAACAGCATCCTTCTATAATGCCAACAATTTTAAACTTTATTTCTAAGTTCAAATTACCTTATATTAGTGTAAAACTTAAGTCCAGTGGTTTCATTCCAGCCAACAGAAATGATGTATGCGAATATATTTTGGATAAGGTTTGAAAAGGCCCAGAATCAATGAAGAGAAAGGAAAGGGTTTTCTGTTGACATTTTAAATAGACCCATTTAATAATTTAATTCTCCTTGGGCTTGTAAAAGAAAAACAAATGAGATGTCTGAAGATAGAATATGAAAAAAGACAAAGGGTGCAGAGAAAAGAGATTTTTAAAAATCATTTGGTTAATTCATGATATGTCTACTTAGTATACAAGTAGAAAGGAAAAACAGTGAGAGACAATTTATTCTTAGTTAATTGTGTAATGCTAAATATAAACATAATTTCTATGCTATAGGTAAAAATAATAGAAAATTAAAATTTGTAAAAAAATCTTTATATTTTATATTGATGAGGTTCATGACACACTACCCCAAAGTATACCACCTTGTCAACTGAGAAAACAGCAAAAGCAGGAAGGCCACTCTGACCTTACCCTCAACCCCTTCTTTTCTGAAGCAGGCCATAAAAAAATTATCTGTCTCCTAAAGCAGGACATAAGATACTCATGTGAGAGGTACCCACCTTAAATTCATAATAAAGAAATATTCTTATCTCTGCATACACAGGGACACAGAGAAGAATTTGAACAGTTCATTACTAGCAGATCATACTATGTCCAATCATTGGAAAGACTGTCTACTTTCATCAAAGCAAATTAATTAAAATCCTGCTTCTTTGGGTCTTAACTTCTGAAGGCTCCCATGTCATGTAAAACGTATGTTAAATAAATGTGTATGCTTTTTTCTTGTAAAACTATCTTTTGCTATATGTGGGTCAGCTATGAATTATCAATATTTCTTTAACTAAATTTCACCTTGGGCAATAAGGCCTAACATAGGTTGCAATCATATAACTAATAACAATTAACCAGTATTTGTAAACCAGAGCAACATCAATCAGTTTATGTCTCTGATGGAGTATCAATGATATGGCAATTAGTCAGTAGATTCAAGCCAAATCATTGTGGGAAAGGGATTCTAGAATTATAGGTCTTTCTTGGTTATTCCCTTTTATGTCTTGTTTGTTCTTTGCCCCAAACAGACTTTATTTACTTGGGATAGGATTATTACTAACATCATTTTTAGATGCTGAAAAATGTTCCAGCATGGATGATAAACTATACATGGTTATTCTATCTAAAGATAGAATTTAGAGAGAAAGCTAAGGGATCTCAACTCTTCTTATTTGTTCCATTGACCCACAAAAAATAAGGCAATTGTAAGCAAGTAATTCAAAGGAACATAGGTCTAGTCCCTCCTTGCAATACATATGAACATATGAATGCAAATTGAATCAATCAGCTGTATTTTACACCAGCTGTAACTTCTGGGTGGTCTTTAAAGAGAAACCCATTTAGAGTGTGTTTCAGTGATGCAAGGGAAATTTCATAGACTGCTAAAATGAGGGTGGGAGGTCTGCAGTTGAGAGGGTTTGAATCACTATATTATGGACAGCAGGAGAAAAGTTTTTCTGACTACAGCTGTTGCCTGAAACTTCAGTCACTAGTTATTCACCGACATACTTTGTTCATAGCATTCTACTATTTCCTCATAATATCTAGATAAAGTCTGAACACTATGTGATTCAAAGCAGTGTCATGGATTAAGAAATGTAGTTTAGTACTCTTTGTTCATAGTATTCACTGTTGACAAAATATACTGTCAATGCTGCCTTTTGTGTGAAGAAGGGAAAACAAGGTTTAATAGGATTTCATACTTTGGTTGTATGATTCAATGCTAATACAGTACACTCAGGTGCAAAGTTATTGGTAACATAATACTTTCACATTGAATATTAAGATAGAATGGGATTTCTGTTGTCAAGATTAACTATAAAATTCAAGACTTGATTGTATAAGATAACATGAAATTTTAGACCATCTTGTCTCACCAAACCCATTGAGAGAAAATTCAACATATACAAAAAAGGATTATCTGATGTAACAACACTTTGTCATTAAGACGCTATTAAATGTTTCATCCATCTTAGATGAAGGAAGAAAAATCATTTGATGAGGTGGTGGCAAGATGTAGAGAATCAAAAAATAAGTTCAAAAGATGATAGAAAGAAAAATAAAGCAAGGAAGAAAGAATAGAAGATATAGAAGTAGTCAGGACAGGAAAGGTAAAGTGTAAAATAAAGGGAGAATAGATGCTGGTTTTCAAGTAACAGGATGTAGTTTTGTCTTTCCCGCTGATTCTTCTCTCAGTAACACCAACATAAAGTGAGAATCATAAGGGGAAGGAAGTCTTGGCTCCAAGGACCGTAGTTCTGAGTCTTCCTATCCTGAGGAAAATTTGGACCATTCTTTTTATTTTTTTTATTTTTTGAGTTGGGGTCTCACTCTGTTGCCCAGGCTGGAGTGTAGTGGCATGCTCATGGCCACTGCAGGCTTGGCCTGCTGGGCTCAGGCAATCCTTTCACTTCAGCCTTGCAAGTAGCTGGAACTATAGGCATGAGCCACCATACCTGGCTAATTTTTTGTTTTATTATAGAGACAGGACTTGTCAAGTTGTCCAGGCTGGTCTCGAACTTCTGGACTCAGGCAATCCTCTCTCCTCAACCTCCCAAAGTGCTGGGATTATAGGCTTGAGCCACTGTACCTGACTGGACAATTCTTAGCTACCTTAAAATGCTGACAGTGGAGATTGGGACCAAAGGTCCCAAAAAGCAGGTCAAGTGCCCTAAAATTTTCTTTTTTTTTTAATCAATATTTTTTATTATGATTTTGTGGGGTATAGTTAAGGGTTAGGTGTACAATTACATTTCATTCAGGCACCCTGTTGATAAGAGGTGTTTCCCCATCCCCAGACAGATATTTGCGACTGTTAATCCCATCCCCCTCTCCTCCTATAGTTTCCCAGTACCATCGGTCATTTTCTTATAGTATTACATTGGATGTTCAAGGTCCATAATATGAGTGAGAACATGTGATACTCAAATCTTTGTATCTGTGAGAGGTCACTCAGTATTATAGACTCTAGTTCCATCCAGGTTGCTGCAAAATTCATAATTTTGTTCTTTTTTATGGCTGCGTAGTATTCCATTGTGTATATGTACCACATTTTTTAAATCCAGTCCTCTTTTGATGGGCAGCATGGTTGTTTCCAGGTTCTTGCTATTGTGAACAACGCTGTGATAAACATACGTGTGCAGGTATCTTTTTTATAGAGTGATTTGAGGTCTTCAGGGTATATTCCCAGTAGGGGGATTGCGGGGTCACATGGAAGGTTGATTTTTAGAGCTTTTAGGAATTGCCACACTGCTTTCCACAGAGGTTGTACTAGTTTACACTCCCGCCAACAGTGTAGAAGTGTTCCCTTTTCACCACCCCCTCTCCAGCAGCTGTTATTTTTTGAGTTGTTGATAATTGCCATTCTGACTGGAGTTAGGTGGTATCTCAGTGTGGTTTTGATTTGCATCTCCCTGATGATTAGTGAGGTTGAGCATTTCTTCTTGTGTTTGTTGGCTGATTGGATGTCTTCTTTTGTGAAGTGTCTGTTCATATCTTTTGCCCATTTTATAATGGAGTTGTTTGTTTTTTTCTTTTCAGCACGTTTGTGTTCCTTGTAGATCCAGGATGTTAAGCCTTTGTCAGACCTGGAGTTGGCAAATACTTTTTCCCAGTCTGTAGGCTGTCTCCCTGCTCTCTTGATGGTTTCTTTGGCTTTGCAGAAGCTTGTCAGTTTAAAAAGGTCCCACTTGTCTATCTTCTCTCTTATGACCTGTGGATTTTGGGTTTTGTTCAGGAATTGGATGCCAGTTCCGATTTCCATGAGTGTATTTCCTTCCTTTTCTAAGGTTCTTATGGTTTGAGGTTTTACATTTAGGTCTCTGATCCATTTGGAGTTAACATTTGTGC
>NW_007259646.1:289353-290638 GCF_000164805.1 Carlito syrichta
AATTGGTTCCAATTTTTGTCCCATTTAGGAGTATGCTGGCTGTGGGTTTCTCGTAGATGGCTTTTACTATTTTGAGGTATGTTCCCTATATGCCTAGATGTTCAAGGGTTTTTATCAAGAAGGGGTACTGGATTTTATCAAAAGCTTTTTCTGCATCTAATGATATGATCATGTGGTTTTTGTTTTGACATCTGTTGATGAATTTAATTACATTTATGGTTTTACAAATGTTGAACCAGGCTTGCATCCCAGGAATGAAGCCTACTTGGTCATGGTGGATGATTTTTGAGATGTATTGCTGAATCCGGTTTGCTAGGATCTTGTTGAGAATTTTAGCATCTATGTTCATCAAAGATATTGGCCTGTAGTTCTCTTTCTTTGTTGGATCTTTACCTGGCTTTGGTTTCAATGTGATGTTGGCTTCGTAAAATGATTTGGGGAGAGTTCCATCTTTTTCAGTCACCTGGAATACCTTCAGTAGGATTGGTATCAGCTCCTCCTTGAATGTCTTGTAGAATTCTGCTGGAAAGCCATCTGGACCAGGGCTTTTTTTTGTAGGAAGTTTTCTTATTACGTAGTCGATTTCCGTGATTGTTATTGGTCTATTTAGGGTCTCAATTTCTTCTTGTTCCAACCTAGGTAGGTTGCGTGATGTCAGAAAGTCCTTCATTTCCTTAAGGTTTTCAAGTTTGTTTATACAAGTGTACGTAGTAGTCTCTAATGATCTTTTGTATTTCTTCAGGGTCAGATGTGACTTCATCTTTTGTGTTTCTAATTGTGCTTATTTGGTTTTTTTCTCATTTTTTCTTGGTCAGTCTAGCTAGGGGACCATCGATCTTGTTTATCCTTTCAAAGAACCAGTTTTGTGTTTCATTGATTTTTTTGTATTATCTTTTTGTCTTCTAGGTCCTGGATTTGGGCTTTTATTTTGGTGGTCTGAATTCTTCTGCTGAAATTAGGGTTTTTGTGGTCTTGCTTTTCCAGCTTCTTTAGGTGGCTTGTTAGGTTGTGAATTTCTGTTCCTTCCATTTTCTTCATGTGTGTTTGTAGGGATATAAATTCCCCTCTTACTACAGCTTTCAGGGTATCCCAGAGATTTTGGTAAGATGTTTCTTCATTTTCATTTGTTTCCAGGTATCTTTTGATCTCTGTTTTGATTTCATCATTGACCCAGGAGCTGTTTAGCATCATGCTGTTTAGTGTCCATGTCTTTGTAGGTTTTGGGGGGACTTTGTTGGTATCAATGTTTATTTTTATTCCACTGTGGTCTGAGAAGGTACATGGT
>NW_007259646.1:290912-412427 GCF_000164805.1 Carlito syrichta
CATTGAGGTTCCGGATCTCCTTGCTGATTTTTTGTCCTGATGATCTGTCTAGGGTTGTGAGTGGGGTATTAAAGTCCCTAGTTGCGATGGTGTTAGAGTCAATATCTTTCTTTAGTTTTCCTAGAAGTTGCTTTATGAAAGTTGGCACACCTATGTTGGGTGCATATATGTTTAGGATAGATATTTCTTGTTAATGGATTGAGCCTTTTGTCATTATGTAGTGGCCTTCTGTATCTTTTTTGATTTTTAATAGCTTGAAGGGTATTTTGTCTGAAATTAAGATCGCTACTCCTCCTTTCTTTTGTATTCCATTCACCTGAAAGTTTGTTTCCTATCCTCTTACTTTGAGTCTTTGGGTTTCCTTTCTAGTGAGGTGAGTCTCTTGAAGGCAATAGATTGTTGCCTGATGATATTTTATCCATTTTGCCATTCTATGTCTTTTCAGTGGTGCATTTAGTCCATTCACATTTAGGCTAATAATTAAAATGCAAGAGTTGATCCCGGTCATAAGGTTCTTACAGAGTTGTTCCTGTTTGTTTGTTGTCTTTCTTTGGGTTTTGGAGTTGGTTCATGTGTGTTTTTAATCTTTTGCCTGTACTCTTGTGAAGAATGCTGTTGTTCTTTTTTCTTTTTCTTCTGTGTTCAGTACTTTCTTAAGTGTTTCTTGTAGAGGTGGTCTGGTGGCAGCGTAGGTTCTTAGGGATTGGATATCTGGAAAAGATTTCAATTCTCCCTCACTAATGAAGCTTAGTTTGGCTGGTTAAGTTATTCTTGGTTGAAATTGTTTCTCTTTTAGAACTTTGAAGACAGGGCTCCAGGCTTTCCTAGCCTGAAGGGTTTCTGTGGATAAATCTGCTGCTATTCTAAGTGGTTTTCCCCGGTAGGTAGTCTAGCCTTTTTCTCTTGCTGCCTTTAGGATTTTTTCTTTTATAGCTACTTTGTTTAGGCGAATTATTATGTGTCTGGGAATTGGTCTTCTCATTTGTTGTCTTGCAGGGGTTCTCTGAATCTCTTGTGTTTGAATTTTTTCATCCTTGATAAGATGAGGGAAGTTTTCTTGAATGATTTCATGAAATGTTTGTTCCAGTGTGGCTTCTGTTTCTCTCTCTGTCTCAGGAAGCCCAATTACTCTTAGGTTTGGTCTCTTGAAGTGATCATTCATCTCTTGCAGGTTTTGTTCTGTCTTTTTGAGCTTCTTTTCTATGCTTTTGACAGTTTGGGTTAGTTCTGTGTTTTGGTCTTCGAGCTCTGAGATTCTTTCTTCTGCTTGGCTGATTCTGCTTTCCATGCTTATTAGTCTGTTATTCATTTCCATCATGGTATCCTTTACTGCTGTCATTTCTGACATCAGCTCCTTCCTCTTTTCCTCTTGTTTCTCCTCAATTTTTAAAAATTCTCTCCATTATTGTCTTGATGTCTGGGTTTGTTGCATGTAACCAGTCATTCTGGGGGCTCTTCATTGTTTGTGTTCTAGAATCTGTTTCCTTAGTGTCTTATCTCCCAGGGGTCTGTGTGAGACCTATATTCTTCCTTTGGTTTTTCTTCATTTGTATGGTTTTTCCCCCTCCCTTCTTTTTCCTTCCTGCCACATCACTGTCTTCTTTAATTCTGTTATTCGGGGGTAAAGGGATTGGTTTTACTTCTGCTTGTTCAATCTCCTATTCTTTATGTATGCCCTCTTACTTTTTTCAATTCTGGAGTTGCACTGTTTGTTGGGGGTGGTCCTTTTTGCAGTTTTGAGATTTACTTAAGGGGGGAGCTGTGATTCAAAATCTATCTGCAGGTCCTGGTATTCGCTGACAGGTGTGTGAATAATCTGGAACCCACTTCCCACTGCCTTGGAATCTGTCCATGCAGTGGGGCTGTAGGTTTACTCCCTGAAATAAAACATGGTTAGCAGAGGGGAGAGAATGGAGCAGACAGTGGGTTGAAGAGGGGGGTGGAGAGATCGAGGAGTAAGGGGGGAAACAAATGAGTATGCCAACAAATAGAGAGAGAAGCCTATACTGAAACAGATAAAAACAATAGACCACAGCTACAGACGAACCAACTCTCATACAGACCAAAATAATACATATAGTGATGCTGACATACCAGCTATCCAACCACCTTATTAGTGTGCTGTTCCTCTATACAAAGATATGGTTTACAGAGGAAAGAAAAGAGAAAAAAAGGAAGAGGAAAAAAGAAAAAAAGGAACAATACAGTAGGAATAGAATTAAGTCATTAAACTAACAGAATCTATGAAGCACACTCTGAGACTTTTCATTTAAGTCCAATGTCCTTTCAGTTCTGATTTCTAGCTTTCTTTTCAAGGTGGTAAATTAGTTTGCAGTTAGGGTCAGTTGCCCCTGGTTTGCTGTGAAGGACAGTTCAGATCACCCTCTGTTCACCACTCTGGCCTATGTCTTTATCAAGCTTGTTTCTTCCATTTCGGTGTTGTTACCTTGAATCGCCAGCAGGTGGTGCTATCTCAGCTGCTCGCCCCAGAGGGATGGCAGAGGCTGAAGATGGCAAGATGGCTGCCTGCCTCAGGGCAGACGGCAGAAGACTTATGGCGGGCAGGACGTTTCATCCAGGAGAGGTGGCAGCAATCCCAGCAGATCTTCCCTGAAGGGGCTTCAAGGTCTGAAGTTGTTGATCGCCTCCGGCCCGAGTGGTGCGATGTGCTACCCGCGGCGGTGGCGGTGGCTGCGACATCTGCAGCGGCGGCGTCTGCGCTGCAGTGGCTGTCCAGACCGCTGCGATGCCCCAGCGGTGGCAACGGCTGAGCTCCATATGAAGAGCAGGCTGCGATGTTGGGGTCTGTAGCCCCCAGGGCTAGAGTCAGAGACCCACTGCAGTTCTCCTTTGCAGAGGTTTTCACAGACTGGGTTGCCCCGTCGCCACCTTGCTGGAAGTCCACCTTAAAATTTTCAATAGCCATTATGTAATGGAGTAGGTCCAGTGAATTATCATGGGGGATGGGGGAGATGGGGGGAGATGAACCAGGAAAGCCTATGAAGTAGCAGAAGATGGAGGAGTTCTAGTGGTAGAATTCAAGAATTCTTTTTTAATTAAAAGAAAATGAATTAATAAGTAGAAATTGTCTATATTTATGGTATACAGCATGATGTTTTGATATGTATACATTGTGGTATTTGGGAAGGAAAGCTGGCTACAATGGTGACTGTAGTGTTTCTTCTTGATGAGAGTCTCTCCAAGGAAATGCCCATCCAGCCTAGGCTGAAGAGTAGGTCTCTGGGAATTTCCCAAATTTTCTGTCTGTTTTGAGTCTTTGGGACTAGTGCAGGGAGAAGGAGCTGAAGCAACCTGCAAGTGTGCACCCTTAGCTGCCCCAGTGGAATAGGAGGGAGTCCCAGGCCGTAGGGGTGATGTAGTTGTGCAGAGCTGGCACAGAAGACTTCACAAGGAGAGTGAGAGGTTGCTATGGCAATTCATCCTACCCAGCTTCCACTGTGGCCTCAGGCAATCTGAGATGTGAATGTTAAGGTGCAGCTGGCCTCAGGGCCTCAGGTGTTCTCAGGCAGCCCAACTGACCAGGAACTGTCTGCAGGTGTGGAATTTGCCCTTGGGCCCTGTCCTCTCCCAGGCTGGCTAGAAAGCAACTGATCCATTCTGCAAAGGTTGAATTCCTGGGAAATGGCAGCTGGTGCTGCTCAAAGCTTTTTTCCTGCACCACTCCATGGTAGCAGCATGGCTGTGGGTCAGGCAGTTTCAAATCCCACAAGGATCAGGGAAACCTGCAAGTTTGTGGCAGGAGCTTGAAAGTCCCAAATTTCTATCACTTACCTTCCCCACTGTGTCAGGAAGTTGTCGTGGACTATGGTGGTGAAGGCAAGAGTCTGGCCAGTTTCAGATTAGGTCGGTGAACCTTTTCTTCTTCTTTGCTCTATATCATCATTATCACTACTTTAGAGACTTGAGGGGTATGCTGCTAGATCCATCCCTCTCTGGATACTGAGGACGCTTTCTGTATCTTGGTTTACTCTGTAGGAGAAACTCAGTCTAGCTGCTTCATATCAACTACATTCATCTGCCAAAGCTATTTTTAATATTTTGATGGACCTCCATATTATCTTCTATAATGGCTGTAGTAAATTTCCACCAACAGTATAAAAGCGTTCCCTTTTCTTTATATCCTTACCATTTGTTATCTTTTGTCTTTTTGGTAATAGTCATTCTGGCAAGTAAGAGGTGATATCACATTGTGGTTTTAATTTGCATTTCTCTGAAGGTTAGTGATTATAGGCATTTAAAAAAATATATCTGTTTGCAATTTGTATGTCTTCTTTTGAGAAATGTCTTTTCAGGTCCTTTGTCCATTTTAAAATCTGTTTTTTTGTTTCCTTCTAATTGAGTTGTTTGAGTTCCTTATGTATTTTGGATTTTAACACCTTACCAGATATATGGTTTGCAAATATACTCTTTCATTCTGTAGGTTGTCTTTTTACTCTGGGGATTGCTCCTTTTGTTGTGCAAAAGCTCTTTAGTTTGATGTAATCTTACTTGTCTATCTTTTTTTGCTTTTGTTGCCTTTGCAGCAAAAATACATATGTATCCAAAAAAATTTTGCCCAGATCAATGTCAGGGAGATTTTCCCTTATTTTTTCTTCCAGTAATTTTATATTTTCAGATCGTATGTTTAAGTCTTTAATTCACTTTGAGTTGATTTTTGTATGTGTTGTAAAATGAGAATGAAATTTTATTATTTTGCTTGCATTTAGTTTTCTCAGAACCATTTATTGAAGATATACTTCTTTTCCCATGTATGTTCTTGGCATCTTTGTTGAAAATCAATTGACTGTGGGTGTGTGTATTTATTTCTAAGCTCCCTATACTGTTCTATTGATCTCTGTGTCTGTTTTTATGCCAATACCATGCTGTTTTGATTACTATAGCTTTGTAGAAGATTTTCAAATTAGGTAGTGTGACTTCTTCAGCTTTGTTCTTTTTGATCAAGATTGCTTTGACTATTCAGGGTCTTTCATGGTTTCATATAAATTTAGGGCAGTTTTGTTCTCATGTTTGTGAAAAATGTCATCTTTCTTACCTATTTTTGTATATTGATATTATGTCTTGCAATGGTATGCCATTCATTTATTAGTTCTGTTTTTGTTGTTGTTGTTGGAGTCTTAAGGGTTTTCTATTTATAAGATTATGTTTTCTGCAATCAGAAAAAAATTAACTTCTTCCCTTTTGATTTGGATGCTTTTTAAACTCTTTTTTCTCCCTAATTCCTCTGGCTAGGACCTCCAACACTATGCTGAGTAGAAGTGATAAAATGGGCGCACTTGTCTTATTCCTGATCTTTGAGGAAAAACTTTAAACTTTTCATTATTGAGTATAGTGTTACCTGTGGATTTGTGACATATGGTCCTTATTGTGCTGAGGTACATTACTTTTATACTTAATTTGTTAAAGGTTTTTATCATAAAATGATGCTGAATTTTGTTAAATGTCTCTTCTGCATATAGTGAGATGACCATATGGTTTTTGTCATTCATTCAGTTAATGTGATGTATCATTTTTATTGAGTCATGCAAATTGAAACATCCTTGCATCTCAGAGTTAAATTACTTGATCATTGTGCATAATCCTTTTAATGTGCTATTTAATTCATTTTACTAATATTTTGTTGAGAATTTTTGCATCTATGTTCATCAGGAATATTCATCTGTGTTTTTTTTTATTTTTTATTTTTATAGTGTTAGTGTATGGTTTTGGTATTAGGATAATGGTGGCCAGGATAAAATGAGTTTGGAAATTTTCTCTCCCCCTTGTTATTTTAAGAATTTGAAAAGAATTGGCCTTAGTTTTTCTTTAAATGTTTGGTGATACCATTAGGTCCTGGTCTTTTCTTTGTTAGGAAACTTTTTATTAATGATTCAGTCTCTTCTACATTATTATTCTGCTCAGATTATTTATTTCTTTATGATTTAGCCTTAGTAGGTTGCATTATGTCTAGAAATTTATCCATTTCTTCCAAGTTATCCAATTTGTTGGCTGTAATTGTTTGTAGTAGCCTATTAAGATCCTTTTTATTTCTGTTGTACAGTTATATTGTCTCCTCTTTTATTTTTATTTATTTTTTTATTTTTTGAGATGGAGTCTCACTCTGTCACCCAGACTGGAGTGCAGTGGCTGCTCCCGGCCACTGCAGCCTCGACCTGCTGGGCTCTGGCGATCTTTCCACCTCAGCCTTCCAAGTAGCTGGAACTACAGGAGTGCGCTACCATGCCCGGCTAATTTTTGATTTATTGTAGAGATGAGGTCTCGCCAAGTTGCCCAGGCGGGTCTCAAACACGCTGGCTCAGGCAATCTACTCACCTCAGTCTCCCAAAGCGCGGGATTGCAGGCTGAGCCACTTAGCCCGGCTTGTCTCCTCTTTTCTTTCTGATTTTATTTATTTGACTCTCCTCCTTTTTTTTCCTGTCTAGCTTAAGGTTTGATGACTTTATCTTTTCAAAAAACAACTCTTTGTTTCATTGATCTTTTATATTATATTTCTAGTCTTTATTTCATTTATTTCTGCTCTGATAGTCATTATTTCCTTCCTCTTTTTTCTTTTTCTTTCTTTTTTTGGCTTTGGGCTTAGTTCTTTGTTTCCCCTAGTTCCTTAAAGTATAATTTTAAGTTGTTATTTGGGATCTTTCTACTCTTCTGATATTGGCATTTATTACTATGAACTTTCCTCTTATAACAATTTTTGCTATTTCCCATAAGTTTTGATATAGTGTGTTTTCATTTTTGTTTTTCTCAAGATATTTTAAAGTTTCTCTTTCAATTTCTTCTTTGACCCATTGGCTGTTTAAGAGTATGTTCTTTAGGAATTCTTTATGGTTGGAATGAAAGATTGCAGTATTCCAGTTGGATGTCACCTAAACAGAATGAAAATTTACCAAGTTACTGTTGAAATACAAACAGGACTGAATAGATAAGATTGGATTATCATGATTCTCAAGGGACATTCAAATAATATCAGAACCTCTGCTTTTCTATTCACAGAAGATAGTGTACATTTTCAATTTTTATATTTATCTCAAAATTTGTTGGGATGATGATTAATTCAATTATTTTTCCTGAACTTCATATTATTATTATTATTTTGAGATGAGGTCTTGCACTGTCACCAGGGATGGTGTGCAATGACATGATGATGGCTCACTGCAGCCTTAACCTCTTGCTCAAATAATCTTCCCACCTCAGCCTTCTGAGTAGCTATGATTACAGACATGTGCTACCACACCTGGCTAAATTTTAAAAATTTTTTGTAGATATAGAGCCTTGCTATGTTGCCTAGGCTGGTTTTGAACTTCTGGCCTCAATCAGTCCTCCTATCTCCGCCTCTCAAAAGAGGATTAAAGGCATGAACCACTGTGTCTGGCCTGGACTTAACTTAGTTGATAGTACATTTTAAAATAACAACACAGATTATCTCTTATTTAATATGTGAGGAACAAGTATGTATAAACTTGGTTTCATGAGTCTTTTAGGCTTAGTTGATTGTTCTTTTTACTTATTATATGGATTCAAACATGTCATGAGCCTATAATGTCTTCTAAACTCAATTTATAATCAAAGTTTGTCATCATATCCTTCACCGGTTATAGGCACGTTAAATTCTATTTACCCCGTATAGTTTCATTACTAATCAAATAATTTTGATTTTAGAATAAAATCTAAATTATTAAATAAAATAGAGGTCAAGTAATATACAAGCTATAGTATATTATATATATAATACATTATCAAAAGTTAAATAAAAATTTAAGTTAGATAAATAATATTACCCTCATAGGGAAAGAGAAAAATACTTTTTCTTCACTCAAAGCAAGGTTCATGTCTGGGCTCATTTCACAAAAGACAGGTTAACAAAAGAAAAGTATACAAATCGATTTAATAAGTTTTACATGATGTAGAAGACTTCATAAGAAAATAAAGACTCAAATAAATGAGAAAACCAGTGTATTTTTTTAACCTGTGTATTTTTTATACTCGGTTTGGTGAAGAAGTAGATAGTCATGAGTAGCGGATATTTTTAGGATGCATAAAAAAGTATGATTAAAATGACAATAAACTGGGAGACAATAAACTCAGCAAAGCTTGTTTGCTTAGATTTGTCTTGTGTTTTCAGAGATAAGAATGTTTCTTTCCTTCAGATACAGGGAGGAAAGAATGAGGGTCTTATGACCTGCTTCTAGGCAAGTTTAGAAAATCCTTCCTAGGTTTTATCACCTAGGAAAGAAGGTGACAAAACTTAGGAAGGAGGGCAACCCCCTCAGGTCCCCTCATATTGTGGGACATTTTCTGTACTCTCAGTAAATCCTACTTTCTCACAAAACAAAACAAAACCTTAGGAAGGTTCCTGAAGGTTCTATCGCTACAGGAAAGAAAGACTGGGGAAAAGGGAGCGTAATCTTTCTGCTTCTGCTATTTTTTTAAATGCCGAGGTGCCATATTTTGGGGTAGAGTGTCCTGAATCCCATCACCCTTAGGAAACAATACCATCTCTTTTGATTTTTCTCTATATGAGACATAAAAAGCCCCACCGTTCTATCACCTTGTTTCATTTATTCAATTTACGACACATAAGGTACTGTGCTAAGTGCTAAAAAAAAAAAAAAGTGCCAAAAAAAGCTGCAAATGTTTCAGTGAACTAATACTGAATCATGCGCTAACAGATGTGGATATTCAATAAAAGTTAAATAAGTGAATTTTCAAGATTTTCTCTATCTAATCTTACGTTTTATAGATCAATTCAGTCTTGTCACACAATCTGCTATCCCAGATAGCCAAAGAAAGACCAAATGGAAACAGACATACTCTGTTATATTTTTCCTATATTGGTCCATGCACTAGATGAATTATAAAAATATATTAATATTTCTAAAAGTAGAGGGGTATTGAATTCTTTCAAGGTCAGTTTTGTTTTAAAAACTAATCAGACCTACCAGTCAACTGAGCTAAATCTACTTATAGAGTATTTTTTTTTTTGATCTAGTGGCTATGATATTCAACATTCTTTTATATTACTGTCAAATTTGTTCACATTTTTAAAGTTTTTGCTACAATATTAAGTTCTCAGAGAAAATTTCTCTTATTACCCAGTCTACAAAAAAACTTCTCAAATTTATTGATACATGCTAGCATTTTACTGTGATTTATTTTTCTTCATAAACATTTGTAAAAAACTGACTTTATATAGATAGTATACATTTATTTGTTTGCTGTTTATAATCTGACTATTGCAAATCTCTAGTCCTAGAACAGTAGCTGATGCACAGTAGGTGCTCACTAAATTGTAATAAATAAATTAGTATATAATTTTTAAAGTGTTCTATAAGAATAATTAGAAGAAGCTTGAAAATACACTTTAGTTTTAGAGATCTGGACAAGCATACTTTTCTTATGATAAAACTAACTGAATAATGTTTTAGATACGTTTTAAAAACTTTTATTTCATAAATTTTAATTAAGATTGCACATTGTTCATTAAATTGGTTGAACTCAAGGAGATACAAACATAAGGCACTGTGCTAAGTGCTAATTTCCCCTAATTTTTTCCTTCTATCATGTTCTGCTCAGTTTTCTTTCTCATCTAGGGCAGGCCTAATAGCTCTCTTATAACTTTCAATAATTAAAATACCCCAGTGTAGTCAGTTTAAATCTGTATTCCTCTCTTTTCTTTTTCTACTCAAGTATGAGAGGACCGGCTTCCATGTACCTGCATGGAGTTTTAAGCTCTTCCACCATTTTATATCTCAGAGTACGGGTGAAGCCATTAAAAAAATTCCCTTCTCCTCTCCCTTCTATTTCTACCCTCTGAAGTTGGATTTCATAATAGAGATGGCAGGTCTGCTCCTGTACAAACACCCTCTCCTTCCTTGATGGTTGCCACCTCTCTGGCTAACAGTGATTAGCCAATGGAACCTTCGGTAGCACGCAGTGCAAATGTTGGCTTTCTCTTGGAGCACAGTTGTTAGTTCTTCAGGGAAGTGTGCATTCTTGCTTTCATTTTCCTCTAATACTTGTAGGAGTGTTATTTTAAAATGTTAGTCACAGTTTGCAACACACATGACCAAGTGTTGTTTTCACTTATGTTTTTAAATAATTTTATTTTGAGTTGGAGTCTCACTCTGTTGCTCAGGCTGGAGTGCAGTAGCATGCTCACGGCCACCCCAGTGTCAACCTGCTGGGCTTCGGCAATCCTTCCACCTTAGCCTTCCAAGTAGCCTGAACTACAGGCATGTACTACCATGCCTGATTAATTTTTTATTTATTGTAGAGACAAGGTCTCGCCAAGTTGCCTGAGCTGGTCTCGAACCCCCAGGCTCAGGCAATTTACTTGCCTCGGCCCCCAAAGTGCAGGGATTGCAGGCTGAGCTACCAAACCTGGCCAAATAATTCTTATAAATCAACTAGAAAAAGATAAATACCTAAATAACAAATTTTAAATGGGTAGAATGTGAACAGAAAATTTAAAAAATAGAACTAGAAATTGCTAATACACATTTGGAAGCTTTTACAGTGATAATAATAATAATGAGCCTTCTCCTTGTTGGCCTATTAGATATACAAGTGTTTAAAAGACTAATAATGGATGTTTAATATTTTTGAAATGAGTATTCACATAGTCTGCCTGATGGATAAAAAGTGGTTCAACATTTCTGGGGCACACTGGCAATCAGCTTCAAAAGACTCATAAATATATTGAGTCTTTCACTGATAAATTCTTCTGTAAATTTATTCCACTCAAAATAGTCAGAAATATATTAAAATATGTATGTGCATAGTTATTCTTATAATGTTTTTAATAGCAAAAATTGAAAATAAATAACAATAGAGGATTGCCAAGTACATTGTGGAGAACTACATAATGAAATATGATAACGTTTTAAAAATAACTGACATTTATTGAGCAAGTTATGTGCTAGGCATTCTTATAACTTTTTGATACATAATTACTCATTTAATCCTTATAATGACCCTATAGGATAGACACCACTATGGTAGCATTCTATAAACGAGGAATTTGAGAGTCTAGAAATTTAATCATCTTGCATAAAATCACACAACAGGTGAATAAGACTGGTGTTTGAACTTAAGTAGTCGGATTCCAGAGCTTGTGCTCAAATACTTATGCATATTTATTTCAAATACTTGTGCATATTATTTCTTAACATATACATATTAAAGATATAGAGTTGAATATTAAAAATAAACAGCTTAGTATGCATTGAATGAAATGAATTGTGGAAGATACATAAGTATTACATATATACCTATGCACACATATTTACAAAAAATTCTTGAACATATTTGAGTTATATAGCTCAAAATATTAATCCATTGTTATTTCTGTGTAATAGACAATAGATTTGGGTGATTATTTTTCTTTACACACAAACAATATGTAGGCTGATCTTTATGAACATGAAATGCTGTTCATCTGTGTGAGAACCAAGAAAAGTGTTTTCCATCTTTTGTTGCCCCAGTCTGGTGCTGGTGGTTGTGAACCTCCTTATGTGTTGGGAGCTATGGATCTACAGGAATTGAACAGCAAGCTGGAGAAAGAAATTCAGGCCAATAGGGATTCCAAAAGTGGCTGTACATGCATCGGAGACCCTATCATGGGGTACATGACAATATATTCAAAACTCAGTTGCCCCAAATAATTTTCATCTGGTTTCTGTTTTTCTAAAAATAAACTTACCCTAAACTGTAGAATCAACATTTCCCTTATTTTTTTTTTTGCTGGCCATAAATTGGTTATTAACGTGCCTATTGGTAATTTGTTTTAGCTGCAAAGATAAAAAATAATAGTAAACACACAGTAGTCTGTAATAATTTAAAAATATAGGTTTCCCAGTAATATACATATATAAGCTGGTTTAAGTGAGGCTTTCTTAAATTCTTAAGACATTTTTGGGTGAAAAAAATCAACAGGAGATCTAATTTGATAAATAGATTTTAGATACAGAGTTCCACATTCAAGAGTTCTCTAGATTTCATAGCAATTTGAAAAACCTATTGTCCCAAGTCATTGTATAAGAGCAAACTTTCCATTAAACACACTGAGGTTCTCTTAAAAATCACTATGGCAACTACTTTGCTTTCAAACCAATGACTAACTTAAAAATAGGTTGTAAAAAGCCAGCATCACTATTAGTAAAGGATTTTTAGTTTGTGCTTTCTCATCACAAATAAGAGATTAGGCCATTACTGACTTTGGAGTCTGACCTCCCTGTGGTTGTCTTTTCAATTGAACACTTCTCACATAATCAAGTGGGATTACACAAACTTCTCTAACTGCAACTGTGCTTAGAAAGAGTGAAGGCTCCCTAATTTTAAGGTATGGAGGCTTTTTAGTTGAAGAAACTGCAATTGTAAAGTTATTTGGATTTTATTTGGCACCTTGGTGGGTCTTATTGCAGTTTACCCTTTTATTTTCCCATTTCAAAAATAATAGAAACACAGACAGCACAACTTAAGGAGAGTTCAAGCCATGACAGTGAAAGGAAAAATCTGCATTTAGTTCTCCAAAGACCTCTTGTTCAGGAAAATGGAAAATCTTCTAGCCTGGGGTGCAAATAATTGATGCCCGCAGGGGGTTACAAAACGAGAGAAAGGAAAGTGTACTCAACAGGAATTGACTCAAGGGTCTTTTACATCCACCAGTGAGCAATCCACATTTCTTTCCCTTAGAGATTCCTTTTGGCATCCTTCCAGAAAATGTTTTGAGCCTTTTTTCAGGTGATCTTCTAGGCTGCCATTTCTGTGCCTAGTTTA
Organism: Carlito syrichta; assembly: GCF_000164805.1. Classification (NCBI taxonomy): domain Eukaryota; kingdom Metazoa; phylum Chordata; class Mammalia; order Primates; family Tarsiidae; genus Carlito; species Carlito syrichta. The sequence goes on from NW_007259646.1 coordinate 303,705, forward strand.
TTGCTTTTCCACACAGAAACCTGTACAAAACCGCCAATGAACTATTGTTCAGGTTTATCAGCCTTGTGGTTCTCTCCAGGATATAAGCAAACAACATCAAGGAAAGACATTTCACACCTTCCAGTTCCTAAGCCTCTATCTTTATACAAAGCCAACATATTGTGTACTTCTGAAGTTTCTGCGTGAACAAGACAAGTACCCTGGCACCAACATATCAGCATTTTCCAAAATCCTTGTCTAGGAAACAGTTATCTATTATCACAGGAACAAGAGTAAATATATTTTTGCAGTTAAAAAGAAAAAAAAAATCATTTAACTTAAAGGATTAACAGATATTAAAATAATATTTATGTAAGGTTAAGTCCATAGACTAGCAAACAGTGAGCTCTCTTGTACATTAATAATCTAGAGATAATACCTACTATATTTCAAAAACTTTAAAGGGAGCCTCTCAGTAGCATGTGAATTAATTTGGATGATTAAGCATTCGATTCCATTTTTAGCTGAATGATCAGAGACCAACGTTCAATCATTGTATGTTTTGTAGTAACTTGAAAAATCTGTAATCCAAAAACATTCTTTAAAGGAAAACTTCTACTTAAGTTGCTCAGCTTGAACGAAGATCACCTCATATTAAATTTCACAAGATTGGTCATCCAAAATAAAGAACTATTTGTGTCATGTTTGATGAGTTACTGGAAATTATGAGGGTCTAGCTCATTGTGTAATCATTTTAGACCACACGCTGCAATGTGCTACATTTCAAAGTAAGTGCCAAACAATATTCTGGTTAGAAATATACAGATCTGGCAAAAATAATCTATAATAAAGGAGGTAGGAAGGGAATAGAGGAAAGGTAGAATCTCAGCTTAAGTCATCAGAAAGCAGAGCAAGAGACAAGGACTTTTTGTAGGTAGGTATTTGGGGAGGTGATTCAGAGAAATAGGACAGGGGAAAATGAAATAAGGAAAGAGAAAAAGACAATTCAAAATGATGTGTTTGCTGGTTGATTGATGCTGTGGTCATGTAGGCTTGATCCTATGGGAATGTTCTGAAGAGCTATATGGACTATATCACATAATTTTCTCCTTGTTCCTCTGTGTCTCCCTCCACTGGGGACAGAAAATGGCAGATATTGTTGACAAGCTCTTTTCCTTCTTGAAAAAAGGTTGTCCTGTGGGATTTTTTTCCTCCTTGCATACAGGTTTCACATGTATAATTACTAATGATCTTACATCATGTATTCTATATCAAGAAGCCAGAGAAGCCCTAATACAGAATGGAAAAGACATGTGGGACTGCTGAGGTGAGGTACTTTCAACCGTCTCTATGCAAAGTTCCTTTCTGTGGCAGTGGCCAGTGTAAAAAGTGGTGAGAGAATGAGAGGTGGGACACAGGAGGTGTCTACCCTTGGAGTGCTCACGTTTGCTCATGTTCTCCATGATGTCTAACTAGTCACAGAATCTTCAGTATTATGACTAGCCACAATCTCTATAAAAGACTTTTGACACTACATTTTGTGGAACAATTTACGGTCCCTGTTGTAGTCTTATGACTTTAGTTGATAGTCACTATTTTCCACCTCCACTATTAATCCAGATTTCTGTCGCTCACAATCAGGTCTTCAAGTTGTCTTTACCACTAAGTTGCTTGCTACTGTGGTTTAAATGTATTTATTTCCCAAGTTTCATGTACTGGAAAATTAATTTCCAAATTCATAGATGAATGGTATTTAGAGGTATGGCCTTTGTGAGGTAATTAGGATTAGATAAGGTCATCAGGGTTGGACCTCAATGACGGAACTGGTAGTTTTACAAGTAGAGGATGAGAGAGTTAAGCTGGCACACTCTTGCTTTTTCACCATATGATGCCTTCCAGTGTGTTTTGATGCAGCAAGAAGCCCTTCACCAGATGCCTGTGCCATACTCTTGAACTTCTCAGTCTCCAGAATTGTAAGAAATAAAATTATTTTCTTTATGAATTACCTGATCTCAGGATGGAAAAGTCTACACACTATCTGATATGTATGTGTTACAATTTCCCCCATTTCATACCTGAGGAACCAATTGACAAATGAACTTTGCTTAGAGTCACACAATTATTTAGTGGGGCTTCTGGACCCAAATTCACATTTGTCTGATTGAAACTTACCGTATCAGGATGACTTGCAGAATGACAGTTTGACATCAGTTTCTTGTTCTTCCCTTTTGTGATGATGTATCTTATTTCTGATAAGTGTTCCAGACACAGTCAAAACTGAACAGATCACCTTTGCCAAGTATTGTTTATTTCCCACTCAAGAGGGTGGTGTCACTCTCCACTAAGTGTGTCCACTTAGATAACCAAGCATTATCTTTAACGTTTTCTCTCTTTCTCACTTCTCCCCTAATCTTTGTTTTAGTTGCTGTATCTATTAAACAAAATTCCAGGCACTCTTAATCTTAATGGGTGTATTACATGTAGGTTTCTGTTATTCACACAATTTCTATTTCTGACAGAAAATTTGAGTGCTATTCCATCTAGTTTAAAACTAAGTATACACAATTCTATCAGCCACTTGCCACATCTTGTCAATTTTGCTTCCAAAATATCTCCTGGTTCTGTTCTGTTTTTGTTGTTGTTGTTGTTGTTGTTGTTTTGTTTTGTTTTAGCCAACAATTCCCCAAGTTAGTTTACGTGCTTGTCAGTTTCCACCTAGCTGCTAAACCATAGTAGACATTTGCTGTTTCTACCTGTTCAAAATGTTTTCCCTCTTTTTGGTTCTAGTAGTTGACCTTCTTTTTGGTAATGGATCTTCACCTATTACCTTTCCAGGTGTTTTTTAGTTTTGCCTATCACAGTCCCCTGCCCCCCATGGCCATGAGAGGTGAGTACCCTAGGCTTGACCAACTAGAATTTTCCATCCTCCTGACCACAGTCCTTGGTGAAAGGTACACAGGATCTAGTTAGGCCATCAGATATTGCTTAAGTAGTTTTCTGAATTGAAGGTAGAGTGACATTTCTTTTTACTCATGTTTTCCAAGCTCCAAGGACATGATCTTGAGAGTGTCAAGTTCCTCACCATATAGAGGAATCTGACAGGGTGATGATATGTTTTGAGTTTTTTTTACCCCATCTTGAGTTAATCCAGTTTTATCTTTGTTCCTTTTGGTTATAACTGTCAACAAAGTAGCTGGTTTTCTTTTTGGTTTAGACTGACTTGAGCTTATTTTAAAATAGGCTGCTTTGAGCTTATTCAGTTGCGTAGCACCCAATGAATAATTTTTTTTTCCTGCCCTTCTCTTGACTATGTCTACGTACCCACCCTGGCATGACTTTCTGTATGGTTTTACTATTCATTCATCTCCCATATTGCTTGTATAATGAACAGCCTAAAATGGAAATGTGTTCAAATTACTGCTTGCTTAATTCTTTGACCGTTTCCCTCACCATTCTGGGGGGTTGAGTTCAGTTCAGACTCCTTAATTTACCACATAGAACTGATCTCTCTACTTCCTTTCCCAGTCTCCTCACTCCCTGCTCTCTTTCCTTGCTCCACAATCCAATTTTTCAAATGTAACGACAGTTCCATCCTTCTCTTCCATTGTGCATATTGATACCATTGCCTGGAGAAGCCACCTCTCTTTTCCAACTAGCTACTTGATTTTTACCCTCCATGTGTCAAGGCCAATAATCTTTCTTGAATTCCAGCAATGATCATATTGATGTAAATATATTTATCAATATGATCAATAATGATCATATTGATATTATTGTTTTACTTATCAGTTTTCCCTAGCAGACACTGAACTTTAAGAAGGTATATGATATGCTTTAATTGTCTTTATGTATTCTATGTCTATTGCAATGCCTGGCATATAGTAGGTGCTCTGTAAATGTTGGTTGAATGGAGAAATGGATTACTCAGATATGAAAGTTCCTTGGATTTAGCTCTTTTCCTCTTGCTTTCCATTAATTCCCTACTGTGTATGCTAGCTGTCAACCTTCTTTCTTATATCTTTGATGATATGCATTGATTATAGAGTAGATCTCTATTGAAACATATAGGTATTGATAATATTGGGACAAATCCTTAGATAATTTAGTCAAGGTAAGATATTAATTTCCAAAAAGAGAGTTCATAATGAAAAGCAGTGTCAAGCAGAGTATGAAAACTTCTCTCCTTTTTCCTTAAAATAATGTTTCTTAGTTTTTGAAAAATAGACGTGGACAGTAGGGCTAGAGTCTATCTATGTCATAAAATTTTTATTCCTGAAAAGAATGATTTGACTTTGAAGTATAACAAATTGATGTAATAATGACGACTCTGTTCATATATACTTAAACAATATGTTATAGAAGACATTTATTGACAAGAGGCATAGATGCTGTAAAGTTTTATTTCAGTTTTTCCACAAAACTTTTCAATTTAGACAAGTGAAAAATTTGAAGGGGAAAATAAACACAAAAAAAGATGAGGAAATTAGTTTTAGTTTTGAATAGTTAATGTAAGTACTTATTGAAGAGCTATATTTCTTCAAGAATAACTGATTCAAACAATTTAATATTAGTTTGTTCATAAACATTATCTAATACCTTGCCTATATCACAATCTCTTGATAGAAATGCCATCTCAAAGTCTTTTATTAAAGACAAATGTTCAAAAATAATTTTGGTTACCATTCCTTGTGGTACATTTTAGCTGAATTTCAATGTGTATTTGTGCATGAGTCTCTGTGTGTGTGTGTGTGTGTGTGTGTGTGTGCATGCATATGCATGAGTACATGTGTGTTGAGGGAGGGGGAGTTTTTTTCAAAAACTGAGAACAAGAGTGCTCAAAATATTCATATTACAATCCTTTAAGTTGAATTGACTGGCTTCTTCTAAATAAGTGTATTTTTATTTTCTTCTAAATAAATGTATATATTTTTTTCTAGGCTCTATGACATTTTCTCATAATTTCTTTATAATCTACAGTAGTAGAGTTTTTTTTGTTGTTGTTTAGGCACAATGTCCAGTTTTGTTTATAATTACTTTCTTAAGTGCCAACTGAATTCTGACCTGCCAAAGTTTCCTACAAACATTCTCTTACATTGCCTTTTAAAAAATATTTTGGGAATGTAACATCTTAGTCCATGATTTCAAGTTGTCTGTTCTCATATATATTATGTTTGGTATACATATGTTAATATGTTCTTATATATATATATGTTTGATATTCTTTATAATCTACAGTAATAGAGTTTTTTGTTGTTGTTGATTAGGCACAATGTCCAATGAGAACATATTTGTATAAAATATCAAAAGCATATGTCAAAATAAAAATATCAAATATATGTTAAATACATATCAAAATAAATATATCAAATCTATCTCAAAAAATGTATCAATAGCTTTGAAATTTGATTAATTTTTCTCCCCAAGCTCCAAGTTTTTTTTTTTTTTTTTCAGATGTAAGCATAAACTTACAACTAACTCAGCCCACACAAGACCCTAGGATGTGTTAAACAGAACCCATATCTTTATCTGGAATCATCTCTGCAAACCTTCCTTTCCTCCTATCTCACCAATCTCTCGATCATTTGTCCTTTGACACTTTTAGCCACCAGTTTTTCACTATTCTTTATTAACATCTCTATTACTATGATCCATTTTCTCTGTTTCAATGCAGACTGGAAAAAAGCCTTTTGTATTTTTTGCTGTATTTACTTCACAAGAATAAAATCTATTATTGTTTTTAGCATTGGGAATAGCAAGCTGGTAACTGACAACTTGTCAAAAAAGAAAAGATGTTTTCAATTTGTGTTTTGCTTTATATTATGAAAGATAGTAGTTAATTACCTGTGCCATGTAAAAATTATCCACTTCTTGTAAGCAGAAAACAAAGGATAAAGAATAATTTTCTTTCTCCCTTGTAAAAGTGTTTCCAGTGTTACTAAGAAAACCCAGGCTCACATGCAGAAGGAAGTCCTCTCCCTCTATCTGATGCTTTGTTGGCTTCTGAAACCAGAGAGTTTCTTCATCCAGCAGAGAGTATCTATATTTCATCACATGTAATCCCCTATTTAATTAGACTAGCTCTTTAAAACATTTTCTTTCTAAGTAGCATTCTGTCTTTGTATTTTCACATAGCAGATCAGAACAACTGTGTTCTTAGGCCTTCCTGCTGTTCAAAGGGTCAGTAGCAAGTGGTCCTAAGGGACTAGTTAGGACAGACAAAAGCATAAACTTACATCTAACTCAGTCCATATAAGATCCTAAAAATTGTATTGCAAATTACCTTTTCAACTGATAATAAAAATAAATTCAACAAACATGAATTGAAGTTATTAAAAAAGAATTACTTTGAAGTTTTATGTGATATTTTTTGTTGGTGGAGGGTTGATATGGACATTCAAGGATTTCTCTCTGTTTTGGGAAGGGAGTATGATTATTTAAGCCAAATTTAATTAGGAGCACTTTCATAAAGGCATTGTATTTTTCTGTTTTATATTCTTAGGAAAGTAGCCATTAGAATGGGAACATCTTGCATTCTGGAGATGATGAAGGAAATAAAAACTATTGGAACATTGTCTTCAGCAATTAGTGTTTATTAAGCACTATAGTATAGTTTATAATAAGCCTCATGGTTTATTATACTTCTTATATATGGTTTATCATACTTATAGTATATGATAACAGATACCATTAAGAAAATTACTCATTAATATTATCAGATCTAAGCTGTTAGCAATAATGCACAAAAAATTATCCTTATTATTATTTTAGCCAGTGGTTAGTTTGTCTGTCTATAGCAATTTTGTTTCAAATTTAAAGGTGTGTCACTAATAAAAGAAGCATAGATAAAAGAAAGTAATATTCTTTCCAGTATTAATTTTCTCTTTACAACTTCCAGTGCTCAATGGCATATATTTCAACTGAATTTGTTCTGCCTATATTTTCTTGGTAAATTTAGGTAACTAATCAAGATAATGCAAGACAATGTTTGTCACAGGAATAACTGTGTCTCTTATCTGTTTATACTATTGGCATTTCACAAATAATTTCTAACTCAAGTCTTTTTGGTTGCCCAGAGCCAGGTAAAGGACATTGGAGAGTTGGAGTAATAATTTTCATGCTAGAACTTACCATGCAAGGAAAATGAAGGGCCTGATTGGGCCCAGGTGTTCCAGATTGGTGAACCTCTGGTTTATAAATAATATTGAGTGAGTTCACCTCAGCTTCATTCTGTCAGGCAAAGTCAGGGACCTTCAGCTACCATAGCTTAGGAAAGGATTTCTTCAATGGATTTCTCTCTATAGCCAGCTTGTTTATTTGGGTGAATCTTAACATTCAAATGGGTTGCTTGAAAATAACTCATTTCATTTACAGTTGAGAATGAAACAGTTTGTCTCATAGGTTGAAAGGATGGCACCTCTTGGGAGACCATATTTTGATGGTGCCAGAATTTGAGTTTTATAGTGACTTCTTCACAAAATGGTGGACTTTAGCAACCTCTCTCAAGACAGTTCAAGTGTGAGGAGGTGCTGACCACAGTAGACAAGATGCAGGCCAAGGCTGACCAGGCAAGCTGGTCCTTGCTCCTGCTTATGTAGGACCACCTTCAGAGGCACCTGAGGGCAACAGACATTTTGATTGTCTTTCAAGTCAATCTATATGTTGACTATGTTCTGGGGATGTTTTGTCTACTTTGTCTTCACTGTTTACCCTCAGCTTAATTACCATATTGTTTTCAGAGGAGGAAAAGACATAGATCATTATTCTGATCCTCTCCCACCTCATGTTTGATCAGTGAAGGAATTGAGGACGTTGTTGAGCCCAGAGTTCCCATATTTGAGATCCTGTTCAGAGCACTTTGTACAGTGTCATCCTGGACTCATGGAGCCAAATCTTGTGTTTTTGTTCTGTTGCAATCACACATTTTCACAGATCTCTGGGACTGAAATTTTTTTCTATCTATATTTCAAAAATCTCATCTCAAGTTCTAACCTGATTTATTCCTGTTTTATAATCCTAATTCCTTGAACCATTGCTGTGCAAGACCCATTCTGAAAGTTTCTGTCCTGGCTTTCCCTTTGCCAGAAGCTTTTCTGTCCATTAGAAATTTCAAAGAGAGGAGTATGCAGTTTGTCTTTCAAGACTGTGCTTTTTAGTTTCACTTTAGACACTACTCAACTCTACTTTTTTCTGACCCTCTACTTCAGCTGAATGACATCTATTCCTCTTCTAAAACATTATAGAGATTTGTTCTTTTTTGTGGAATAATAACTGCTGTGTGCTTTTCTTATAGTCACGATTTGAATGTGAGTTACATGAAGACAGTAAGGATGTACGTGGCCTTCAGATTTAAAGAAAAAGCTCATTATAAGTCATCATAAATGTTATAGTATTCAAAGTGTTATTTGGGGAGTAGGAAATGAGATATACTGCGTGTACAAATGTAGATATTTTTTTCAAAGGAGCTGATACTTTCTAGGACTACTTATCCCAGTATAAGCACATTGCCTCCTCCTGCCCACTTGTCCAAATGCAGATCCTTGGTTTTTAGGCCCCCCACGAGTAGTGAGAGTTCTATATTCAGGCAGGCCAGGTTGTCTCCAACATTCAACAGACACAGAGAGCTTAGAAATGTAGTTGCCTGTGTACCCACTTCCTCTGGTTTTACTCTCCAGGGGTTCCTGTCTCTTCACTGGGATGTCTCCCCACTCACCAAGAGACACATTTACATATTCCTCTTATCCTTTGCTGCCTCTTTTATCTTCTTATCTGGGTCCTGCAAACTTTTTCTCACAACCAAAAAAATATTCTTCACTAAATATGACACTTGGCATTCCTACTATGTTTTCAGATGATGATGGTCTGGATATTATTACACTTTGAGAATCATTCATCTTGAGAAAACATCGAGCTCTTTTTAAAAACAAACAAACAAACAAAACTTCTATTTTTGAAAAGTGTTTATTTGGAAATAATTTCAAATTTACATAAAAGCGATAGTAAAATACACAAGAGAGTTCCAGTGTACTCTTGACTCAGACTCCCTAATTGTTTACATTTCTGAACCCTTTGAGAATGTCTCAGACAAGGTGCCTTATTACTCTCTAGTCTTTCAGTGCTTATTTCTTTTTTTTTTGAGTTGAAATCTCACTCTGTTGCCCAGGCTGGAGTGCAGTGGCGTACTCACGGCCATCCCAGCTTCGACGTGCTGGACTCTGGTGATCCTTCCTCCTCAGCCTTCCAAGTAGCTGGAATTACAGGTGTGTGGTACCACGCCCAGCTAATTTTTTATTTATTGTAGAGACGAGTTCTCACCAAATTGCTGGGGCTGTCTTGAAACCATGGGCTCAGACAATCCACTAGCCTCGGCCTCCCATAGTGCTGGGATTACAGGCTGAGCCACTGAGCCCGGCCTTTATTTCTTAACTATAAGTATAGCCTCCTTACATAATCACAGCAAAATGATCAAAATCAAGAAATTACAATGCTACCATCAAATCTATAGACGCTACCTAAATTTTTTCAGTTGCTCCAATAATGTTCTTTATAGGTCCAGGATCTAACTCAGAATCGTGTATTTAGTTGTCATGTCCTTGGATCCAATTCAGGATCATGTATTTAGCTGTCGTGTCCTTGGCCTCCTTCAACAAGCAATAGTCTTTTTTTGGTTTTTAAAATCTTCATATTTTTGAAGAGTACAGATCAGTTACTTTGAAGAACGTCTCCCGATTTAGATTTGTCTGAGGGTTCCTCATGATTTATACATTCTTTTGTCAGGAATGTCACAGAAGTGATGCCATGCTCTTCTCAGTGATTGCATCAGAAGGCACATCATGTCAATTTGTTTCATTACTGGTGTTGTTAATACTGATTAGCTTGGTCAATATGGTGTCTACCAGGGTTCTTCAATGTAAATTTAATTAATAAGTATGTTGTATTTATGATTTAGTAAGTATATTGTGGAGAGACACATTGAGACTATTTAAATATCCCATTCCTCATCATAGTTTCACTGACCAGTTTTAGCTCCAAGGATGATACTTGCCTGAATCAATCATTACTATTGTAGTTTTTAAAAATTCTATTATTCCTTCCAATTATTAGGTGATAATCTATGGTAAGGAAGAGCTTTCCTTTCTTGCCAATTTACTTATTTTATTTGTATGAATTTATGGGTTTTATTCAAAAGGCTATACTCCATTATATTATTTATTTATGTATTTAATTAACTTTTAAATTAATTAAAACCAAGGTCTCACTCTCTCACCCAGACCAGAGCACGATCATGACTCACCACAGCCTCAACCTTCTGGGCTCAGGCAATCCTCCTGTTTCAGTCTCCTGAGTAGCTGGGACCACAAGAACATATTACAGTGTTCAGCTAATTTTTAAAAAATTTTTTGTAGAGATTAGGTTTTATCATTATTGCCTAGGTTGGTCTTGAGCTTCTGCACTTAAGCAATCCTCCTACCTCAGCCTCCCCAAATGCTGGGATTATAGGCATGAGCCACTGTGCCCAGCTGATATTTTTATCAATTTATTTTTTTATTATCAGTTTATTTTGGATGCACATATTTTCCTACACTTGGCGAGCAAGAACATTTTCAGTCTGACTGCTTGTTGTATTTCACATGTTCTGATTGTTCTTTGAGCAGTTCCTTACTTTGTGAGATTGATACAGAGACCTGCTAATGTCCGTTAATGTTGCCATGGTCCCTAGAGAAGGGTACCCCCAGTGGGTAGCTTCAGGGGATACTTGACTTCCTTGCAGACTTCACCCAAAGTTGTAATCCCTATTTACTTTCCTTCTTAGTAATCATAGGTTTGAACAATATGGTATCAATGTAATCGTAAGTCTTGTGATTTGTATAACTTTTGCATCAATGTAATCATGAGTCTGGTTACTTGGGTAACTTTTGTAATGCATGATAAATTTCCTTTTCTCTAAATATCACTAATCTAAATATAAAATGCGGTTGTAACTTAAGCCCTATACAATGCTCGGCTGGTTATGTGGCTAATGTATAGGTACTCACAACTCTGGACTATGTAAATGAACTGTAAAAGCCTGGAGGGCGAGCAGAACCATTTTAGGAAGCCCTCGAATCTGGCTCTGCTCCCTGGATTCAAACTTAGACATAAACTACAAGTTCCCTGCTGCTTTGATTTATTGGTATCAAGAAGAGCAGCCGAGCATTACTTGGACCATAACAAGATAATAAAATGACCCATGCTCATTTTGTATTTTTCCTATCCTAGTGCTAGTAGTTAGCTATTTTTTCAGAGTCCTTGTTCCTTTTATTAAGGAATGGAATGTAGAAATCATGCTCTGAGTGTTAGGAGTGCTCACCACAATCAATTGCATTACTGCTAGGCCTTCTCAATGGGAAGAGCTAGAAAATTTATGTGTGTATACAAATGCACCATCTATCTATCTATCATCTATTTATCATCTATCATCGTTGAGTTCACAGTCATACTCTAATTCCAGTTCATCACCTCAGGGCTTTTTCTCCTTTCCACATTTGTAACACTGTTTTCCAACAATAAGAAACTCGGATTTTTAAATTCATAATATGTTTACTTATTTGCATAACTTCCCTATACCTATAGGTATAACTTCCCTATACCTATAACTTCCCTTACCTGCCTAAAACTCAGTCATCATAAAAATGAAGAGGGAAGGAGGAAGCAAGAAAAAATAAGATAAAAAGCCAGGCAGAAAGCTGGGGCCTGGACATGCCACATTCTCTTTCTCAGAAAGGGGAATGGGGTGTCTCTTTTGATATGGCATTGAGCATAGATGCTGCACATAGCAGACACCCAACAAGTATTAATGGAATGAATAATGTTTCTGGGGAAAAATAAATTTGATCTGAGACTATGCCCTCCTTAAATATATTTGAAATAAGGTATAGTTCTCCAAATAAAATTATTTGGCATTAATTCATATAAATAACAGAATGAGTTGGATAATCTGATGAAAGCCTAGACTAAATCAGAGTTAGAGACAACATTAGAATGCTAAACTGTTACCAGCTTGGCTATTAACCTGTTTCTTTTTTTTTTCTTTTTAACCTACTGTTTTAGTTTTTGCATTTAAATTTTTTAAAAGAAGAATTTTCAACTTCAAGAATCTTCTTCAAACAAAATTCCTTTTGAGAGGAGTTTTTTACTTTTATCTAATTTTTGGATGATATTTCACCAGGATCTACATTAAAATCAGTTTTGACTCTGAAGAACAGAGAGTTAAAGGTAGACAGAATCCCTGGAAAACAGAATTAATGAGCTCTAAACCACTGATAGAGCCACTCCTACAATGTTACGACAGTGACAGTTTACATTTACATGGTACTTTCTACTAGCAAACTGCTTAATTTTCAGCTTTCTTTGAAATTAATTTCAAAAATGACATGGAATATACAGGGAGCTTGAATCTGTTACCAGAGGATAATATTGAAATTTCTTTACAGAAAATCTTTAGAAAAAGTATGTTTCCTATGTTGAGATGGACTCCCCTGTCTTGAATCCAAAGGGGGTATTTCTAGATATTGTTTTATAAACAAGTAGATTTAAAAAATTAGTTGTTAAAACTTTATCAATCTATAAAAAATTCTGCAGTCTTTTCTCACTTAATAGTGTCAGGCTTTGATTTGAGTATGAGTGACTTTGAAGAGTCAAGTACAGTTGCCTGGGGCACTAGCTTTAATTTTTTATGAAACAACTTATTTTTCTGGGACATGACTACTTTAGGCATGGCATATTTCTTTCAAACCTTAGTCCCAAGTTTCTATGAAATTTGTAAAACTTAGTGAGATCACCTGAAGTTTTCCACCTGTCAGTGTGGGACTACTGTTTCTGATTTTGTAGACAGAAAACCAAGAGACATAATTAAGTGAAAGACTGCACTACAAGTTGGCAGAATAGCTAAACTAGATCTCAAACACTTACCTTACTATCAAACTAAAAAATCTCTCCCTTGTTAACTTCTTTTTTCAGTCTGATTTCTGTCCCAAGATGTGGGTTTCTTCATCTATTCCACACACGAAGTTGTGTTGACTTTAAATGTGCTCTTATATAGGGGAGAAAAAACACAGTTAGCCTGATTGGTCTTCTGCCTTGATTCTCATGGGGATGTTTGTTGAAGACTAATACTGTGAGAAGGGGTAAAAACATGGAATCCATAAAGAAAACTCAGTCCTTGACCTATTGTTTAAAATTGTATAGCTATGTGATACACATTTGATGGTTACAACTGTTAGCCATAAGCGTCCTTCTAATAGCTTTTAGAGCCGAATAATTTTACATGGTAATTTCTTCACTAAAATTTTTATTTTAAAGATGGGATACTATTCAGGTTAGGTATGCAAATGGTCATTGAACAGATAAAGTTTGGGCCACTTTGGTCCCCACTTCACCTGGTTTGCAATCAGGTACCTTTATTGATGAAGTGTGCCCCCTCCCCTGGCAGTGTCCCACTACTGCCAATCCCTTTCCTGTAGTGTCATGATAATTGTTCAGGGTCTGCTTATGAGTGAGAACATGTAGTACTCAGTTCTTTGTTTTTGAGATAGATCATTCAGTATTATAGACTCTAAGTTCATCCAAGTTGCTGCAAAGATGATAATTTTGTCCTTCTTTATGGCTGTGTAATATTCCATTGCGTATATGTACCACATTATTTTTATCCAGTCTACTTTCAATGGGCAGTATGGTTGGTTCCATGGTTTTGCTATTTTAATAACTTTCTCCCCTAGGATACCCTAATCCACCCGATATGCTGAACAATTTATAAGCATTCAGAGTCAAAACAGATTTTAATGTAGATCCTGGTGAAATATCATCCAAAAGATAAAACTGCCATTTCCTCTACTTTCTCCTCAAACATTTTAAATAAGGCCAGGCATGGTGGCTCACACCTGTAATCCCAGTACTTTGGGAGGCCGAGGTAGGTGGATCACCTGATCACCTGAGACCAGGGGTTTTGAGACCAACCTGGGCAACATAGTGAGACTTTGTCTCTATAAAAAACAAACAAAAAACCACACAAATAGCCAATTTGGGGATGCATACCTGTAGTCCCAGATACTTGGGAAGATGAGGTGGAAGGATTGTTTGATCCCAGGAGTTCGATTTTACAATGATCTGTGATCATGCCACTGCACTCCAACCCGGGCAACAGAGCAAGACTTTGTCTCCAAAAAAAAAAAAAGACATTTATTTCTGCTTTCAGAACATTATTTCTATTTTGCTGTCCTCCATCACCACTGACCATCCAGTGTGAGTTTTTTTAAGCCATGTTGCCTTTCTCCCCATGTGTGCTCTAAGTGAATTGTAACAACCCAATACCAGCTCCTGACCTACCCCCCATCAGTGACTAATTTAATAAGCATAAACTGATAAAAAATGGGCAGGTGTAAAACTTTGCACACCTGTTTATAAGGACAAAGATTCAAGATGCTGATTTAAAAACAGGTAAGGGAAAGCGGATATTTCTTTTCTTTATGACCAAGGGCTCATGTTGAGCATGCTCCCGAAGAGGAAGAGATAAGAAAACCAGTATACCACTTAAGAAATATATCTATTGAAGGCCAAACACAGTAGCTTACATCTGTTATCCCAGACTTTGGAAGACTGAGGCAGGAGGATTGCTTGAGACCAGGAGTTTGAGCCCAGCCTGGGCAACATAGTGAGACCTTGTCTCCACAACAACAACAAAGCCAGGTGTGGTGGCACACACCTGTAATCCCAGCTACTCAGGAGTTTGAGATAGGAGGATTGCTTGAGCCCAGGAGTCTGAGGTTACAGTGAGTTATAATTGTGACACTGTACTCCAGCCTGAGTGATAAAGCAAGACCCTGTCTCAAAAACAAAACAAAACAAAAACCCATAAAACCTCCCCATTGAAAAGAAACACATTCAACATCTACCACATAAGGAGATGTCTATTTGAAATGACCTATTTTTCCTCCCTTATTGTCTCTTAGCATTTCAAATAAATGTGGACGAGCAGTAATGCTGTGGTCCATGGGACTCACAAAAGCACTGAGCAGGTGGGGCATGCCCAATAAAATCCAGTTTAGTGTTCAGTTGAAGGGAGACTTGTAAAGTAAGATGGCAACTTGCTAGTTTTAGGACCCATGCTAATTTTGTCTGCTCTTCTACTGATTTGACTGCTGCTATTCTGCTGTGTTCTGGCTCTAGGCTGTGCAAAGAAAGAGCTTTAGAGGAAATCATAAATACTTGATTTAATTAAAACCATTACCAACACCACTTCTCGTCTCATTTCTCCAAGTGCCAAGGTGTAGATTACATTTGAACAACAGTGATGTAATAAATACACAGGGAAAAAATACAATTCTTCTTTTATGACTTGTAAAAAAAAAAAACAAGGCAACATAATAATAAGAGTCTCTGAAGCAATTAAACATTTCCTGGTCAGCAGTTTCCTTTAATGTTGAAGTTTGCAGGGCAAATACATTGACTAGGACAATACATTTAGACCTTTTCACACCAGTTAAAAAAAAAAAAAGAAGAAGAAAAGAAAAGGAGAAAAAATAAAACAATTTTAGCTCAATCATCTGACCCAATGCTGGTGTATCCTGTGCTGTTATATAAATGCCACAAGTCACAGGGACTGTGTTATTTTCTGCTTCAACTGATTAACTTTGGCTTTCATTCAGATCCCCACATTAATGCCAAGAAGAACTATGTTAATCCTGTTCATTTATATTTAGTTAGAAAAATTCATAATATTTAACCAGATGCTGTCATTAATATTGGTAATCATTGGATAAAGTGAATAAATTTTATTCACTTGTGGGTGTTCCTTGTGGTTAAATATATTCCTTATTTTTTATGAGTGAGTAACTTATTCTGATTTACCTGGGAGTTTTTCAGGTTTTAAAACTGAATTTTCCATATTATAAGAACCTCTTCAGTCCAGAGCAACCAGGTTGGTTGGTAACCCTAGTTATGAATGACTTTCAATTCTATTGTTTAAGTCTTCCCTTTGGGAAATTTTCTTTTGAGAAATAACTTAAGAATAGTTAACATTTATTGAGTGCTTTAATATATATCAAGTACTGTTTAAGTCCTTTAAATAAATTCAGTTTTTTAATCCCTTCAAATCCCAATGTAGAGGGTCGATTTACACAGTTGCACAGGATGTGTGCTGTACCACTCTAGGGAGTGCCAGTCACATAAATGAGGTGGCTGTGCTGAAAACGGTAGTGTCATTATTATCCCTATTTTATAGAAGACAAAAAGAGAAGCAGAGAGAGATCAAATAACCTGCCTATGATCAAACAGCTAGGAATAGTAAAAGGAGTTTACCCTGGCAGTCTTGTTTAGAGCTCCTAATAGGACTATTCTTTTTTTTTTTGAGTTAAGGTCCCTGTCACTCAGGTTGGAGTGCAGTGGCACAACCACAGCTTACTACAGCCTTGACTTCCTGACTTCCTGGGCTCAGGTAGGCAATCATTCCTAGTAACTGAGACTACAGGTGTGTGCCATCATGCCCGGCTATTTTTTAAATTTTTTGTAGTGACAAGGTCTCGCTATATTGCTAAGGCTGGTCTGGAACTCCTGGTTTCAAGGAATTCTTCCAACTTAGCCTCCCAAAGTACAGCTAGGGCTGTTCTTAATAACAACTACAGTAGTAATCCTTGTTCTCACTTGAATTGCATATTTATATATAGGTTGTTTTTCTGTCTTTACTTCCTCAAAGCTGTCCCAAAATTGTTGCATTCGTGATACCTAACCTAAAAAATTTTCTCCAAGCAAATTGTTCAAATATGTCTTTAATTTTTTTTTCTATTTTTCCATATTGACTATTGAACAGTGTGGTGTGTATATATATGCATATCTTTCTTGGTTCAGTATGAAAATGTAAATGTAATAGACTACAGACAATACTGTCCAAAATAACTTTTTTTGATGAGGGATATGTCCTATAGCTGCACTGTTCATTTCAGTAGCCACTAACCACGTGTGAGCATTTGGAAAGCATCTAATGTGACAGAAGAACTGAATTTTAAATTTTATGCAATTTTGACCAACTTTAGATTAAGTTTAAATAACTGTACGTGGCTACTTTCTACCATCATGAACAACACAGGTCTTGAAACCAGTTACTGATTAAGGATGTCTTAATATTGATTATGGAAATTATACTAATTGCTTCATCAGTTAGAACTGCATCTGTCAACTAACTTTTGTATGACTAGATACAAAGGGAAAAAGGGATAGGGAGAGACATTCAGGAGAGATAAATCATAATAAGGGAAAGGATATTCCCAATCTCCTACACTCCTCTTATCTAATGTTTCTAAGAATGCAAAGATGATTGCATAGTAGATTCTTTGGGGATCATAAAACTCATATTTAGGAATTTTCATGGACACCGGACACTGTAGGGCTTAGAGTCATCAAGTTAAAGACAAATGTAAGGATTATGTTTTTAAAGAAAATGTTGCAAAAATTATCTCCAAAATATCAACTAGTCTTAGTTATTGCCTATCTCTTTCTACCATTTCTCTATTTTTAATCACAATTGTATATATTATATGTGGAATGTAAGTGCAATTTGTTTTCTACTATTTAAATACAAATTTGACAAAAATGTGAACTGAGATTTATGCTAAAAGACTCAGGAAATTTCTGCAAAACAAAATCTATTCCAAGTAATAAAAGTTGTCCTTTGACCTCTGACTCCTTTGAATAATTGAGTGGAACAGTCAGAGCTACCTAAAGAGGGGCGATTCTGAGAACAAGCTAGATGGCTTATTTCTTCATTTAAGGCCTTTTCTTGGCTTTGTCTCACTATTTTTGTCACACATCATTAGTCTCAAAAAGGACACGCATAGGGAAGCCACTTTATGGTGACAATCCATGGGGAGCAGGTGTGTATTTCTTATTGAGCATTGTTGTCCCCCCTCAGTGCTGCTAAGGCCTTTGCTCTCCTCAGGGCTCAGCCTCTCTACTGAGCCTAGCTGCATTTACCTTGCCAGACAAATATCCCTTTGCTTGCAGGAAAAACATGTTTAAAGGCCCGATGTGCTGGCAACTACCTGACTTTCAGCTTGTGGTTGAGCCACCTGCAACAGTGGATGTTTCCTTCTCTAGCTTCACTTGTGCATTTAACAGTGAGGCCCTCAGGTAAAGTCCCCAGATAAATATAGGATGCCCAGTTAAATTTGAACTTCAGATAAACAATGAATAATTTTTTAGTATAAGTATGTCTCTGAAATTCAAATTTAACTGGCTAAATCTGGCAAACCTACATCCAGGACAAATCTTAACAGTGTGGAAAGAGCTGATGCAATTGGAACTTTGTGGGAGGATGTCACAAATCATTTGAACAATGTGGTTTATCTTTCAGAAATATGCTTTTCCTAAAGTAGAAAGACTTTGATAACAAGAATAATCACCAAATTTGGGTCTCAGCTAGGACAAAACAGTGTTGATGGCACTAATGACTTATTGACAGACTCAGACTGAGTGCCCTACGGTGCTTCATTTAATCACCACAGAACAGCAGTTCAGACTGCAGAAGGAGGTCAATGACTAATTCAGGGTCTGGAATTCTTTTGTTTTCTCTTGTGGAGGTGTGAAGTGCCAAACTAAAGTGAAGTTAGCTTCGGTTCTGGAAGTTGCTTGTGTCCAAGGATATGAAATGTTACTTTTAATGATTTTCAGTAGATTTGTTTTTGCAGCTAGCTGAGGCTACAGAACTTGTGGCAATATATTTCAAAGTATAATGATTCACAATGCACAGTGTAGAACTGAAAGAAGAGCGGCATGTTTTGTGTCATATTAAAGTTTCTATTAAATAAAGTTGATGACATAGACACCAATGTCCTGTTTATCAAACTGCAAATGACAAAGGGAACAGGATCAGGAAAGCAACATAACTTTGCAGTCCACCTAGCAACTCCTGGCTCTGTGAGAGGTAACTCTAAACTTCAGCAAAGCCATACCACTCAGTCCCAAACATACCTCTTTTATAGCTGTTTGAGTTTGTTTCATCTCTCCTTTATTCTTGGATTAATGGCTTTAAAATGGAAATTCTGGTTTCATTTCAGTTATTAGCCTGATGCAAGCATTGTAATTCTCTCTTGAATTCTTAAATATGTTGATTGTATTCTGGGAATTTTATAGCTTAAAAAAAATACTGAAAGTGTTTGCTCTATTTCTCTGATGTAATTGCTTGTACTATTTAATTCCCAACTCGATTATATTTGAACTTTTGTAGAGGAATCAAAGAGACACAAAAAGCATTCTGAGTGATAAACTTCCATTTCTTCTTTCAAAATACAAATAAAACTAATTTAGAAGAAATTGAAGGGAAAGGAAATTGCTTCAACATGAAATTTATTCTGAGTGTGGAAGTCTTGGTTTTTTAAAAGAAATACTCTGGTGACAAAAACAAATGTTAGTGAGTGGGTGACACAATAATTGGCAGCCTCTGGTGTCCAAAACCATTTGCTTGAATTATTTATGTCTCAAAACTGACAGGAATTTCATAAGAGTAAATAAGGCAAGTCCAGTGGGTGTCATTTATCTGCTGCAATCACACATCTGATTGGCTGCATGTCTCATCTGCCAGAGCTGATGCCTTAAAAACCCAGGGGAGGAGTTTATTTCAAGACAGTCCCACACCCATCAACGTTTGATTAGTCCTTCACCAGCTTGATTCCATTCATTGTTCAAAAGCAGGTGGAAACAACGAGGAACAATTCCTGTGATATTTGCTCAGTAGCAGATATTGTCACTGGACCACTACCTTAGACTTTGAAATGATCTTTTAACCCCTTTCCCTTAACAAATACTTAAAAAATTTATCTGAAACCAACTGAATTACAGTTTGTTACTTTACAGCTGTGTTAGTGTGGTTATTATTGTCTGGCAACCTCCTAGGATGGTTTTTTGGTTAAGGCTCTGGGTATCAGATGGCGCTGGATGTCTTTGCCCATCCCTCATTAACTTGGTTTTCTCCCTTTGAAGTGCCCTTCTGGCAAGGGTGGTGGAGAGGGAGTATCAGATCCATTGTACTGGCCTTTGGAGCTGGAATAATGAATGAGCAAAATTAAATGGCCTCAAGACAATTTACATAGTCTTCATTATGTATAGATGACTGACTCTACTTACTTATTTTCATGTGAACTTTGGAGAAATATTCGTGGAATTTATGATCCTTAAAATTTAAGATAATGTTATACATTTAGAAAAAGGTTTTTAATATTTGAAGAGAGCAGTATATTTATGAAATGCTCAATGGAATTTGTATTTATTTTATTTTGCTGTCATTTCAACAAACTTTGGAAATTAAATAAATTATATAATACTTTTCAGATTTTAGTATTTTATGGAATATTTTATATTCAATGTTTTTATATATTTTAATATTTTATTCCTCAAAACTCCACGAAAGTTAATTGTTCAGAATATTGTGGTCATTGTTCACAATTACATTGCTATTTCAAGTTATTTCAATATCAAGTTATATATATATATCTTATATATCATGTATCAAGTTTACATATATATGTTTCAAGTTATTTCAACATCAATTTATGCCAATCAAAATTATTTTCTTTGGACATTTGCATATAAAATAAATTGGTGGTTGTCAATGTCATTTATGGTAAAAAGAGAACCGGTCCCCAGATAGTTTTTGAAAAATAAATACTGCCCTATTCACAAATAAAAGTTCTGAGGAAGCACATTCAACTTTTGCCTCATTGGTGGGGATGTGGGAGAATAAGGAACTATGTTAAATTTAAAGGAAGTGTTAGCTCATTAAGTACTAATCTTAAGAAAAAAGAGTGGTCAAATGGGCCCTACAAGAGAAATCCTTAGTTTCAAAAATATTCTGCTAGGGAGAAAAAAAAAAGTCTGTTTTTCTTTGTAATTCATTTCTCTGTTCTGTCTAATCACCTTTTTCCCCAAGTCTGCTGTATGTAATTTATTTTCTCTTATGCTGAACACAAAAAACATTCTTATTGCTACAGATCCAGATAGTACAGGCAATCGCATTAGCAAGGGTGGGAGGGGAAAGATTTCTTCTTCCAAAAGGGGGTTTTTAGTTTTTGTTAAGCAGGTTCTCTTTCAGTGTTTCCCAGCTTTTCTAGATCTTCCTAGATTGTGCTGTGTTTATTTCTCCAGTCTAGTTCAGGAAATTTCTTCTCCCTGCATTCACCTGAGATAATTGTGGTCTTGGTGTGAGACAGGAAGCCTCATCATAAATCACGTTGCATGTGCTCAAACTTCTTAGAGTGCCTCTGGTCCAGGCATATGAGAAAAGATTTAAGTCGTGCAACTATCACAAATAAATGACTTGTATTCATTTCGAACTCCTGTGTTTACAAGGATGTCCTGGGCAACTGGAAAAGCAGTCAAACTTCACTCACACTTGACATTAAGTTTAACTTACACCTAAGGAAATAAGCACTTAAGATTTGTTGAATCATTCCATTGTCACATGTCTTTCCGTGGGAACCTTCAACTAGGGATTTTCGGATATACCCTTTGATGGGTGCGCTTGCAGTTGGAAAATCCTATTATTCCTGCAGTGCACAGCCTGAACTTTCGGAGCGTGACTTTTTCTTTTAATCATATTCAGATACTTGAAATTTTAAAAGTCTTTTCTTTTTTTAGCCACTCTGCCCTTCTTATCTACCACCCGATCTTCTCTGAACTACTCATGTCTTGGTTTTGTTCTGAGAGCAGACAGAGATGACACTCTGCTCACATCTGGATCAGAGGAGGCAGGCAGGTGAAATGCCTGGGAACACTTTTAACCAGGCGATGAATGTTTTAAAAACTTTGAAGCTGCAGGAAATGTTTTCTCATTAAAATACTTTGTGAAGAATACCTTCAATTGCATTGTGTTTAGTCAATCAATGAGCATTATCTCAGCACCCACAGATAATATATTAATGAACAAGGACCTAGGAGATTGGACCTTGGCTCTTCCATCAACAAATGTGCAATGGATGGTCATAGTAATAAACACTCAATGAAAATATGTGCATGTGGAAAAACATAACTTCTAAGCAGCATATTTACTATTAACCAATTCACTAAGTGAGAGCTGATGTTAGTAGGGAAAAGCTTCCAAGGACGGCTTTAATGCGTAAGAATGAATATTAATTGGTGTAAATGCTACAGAAAAGGTTTTGAATATTCAGAATTCCTCCCTCCCTGAACTATATCCAGCAAAGAATTACAATTGCATAGCTACTTTGCATTTTATGTGTGTGAGAGACACTGAAGTAATTAATAGCTTTTATTAAAGAGAAAATATACACATTCTCCAAAAGGGTTGTGATATAGCTTTTCTTAATGTGTCCTCTCTGCTTTGTCAGGCTTAACAGTACCTTTGCAGCACTTTTTTTATTTTGAGTGGTGGAAGGAGCAATAACCCCCCTTTTTCCTTCTTCTTATTAGATTGTAGCTTATTCAGAAAGTGTAAAAACATGGTATAGCTAAATTGTGGACAGTGATGCTACTACAAAGATGGAAGCATCAACAGCTATTATGGGTCTGGCTTGGTGGCTCATGTCTATAATCCCTGAACTTTGGGATGCTGAGCAGGGAATATTGCTTGAGGCTAGGAATTCAAGACCAGCCTAGGCAATTCAGAAGGTTGAGGTGGAAGGATTGCTTGAGCACAGGAGTTTGAACTATGGTGAGCCATGATTGTGCCATTGCACTTTAGTTTTGGTGATAGAGTGAGACCCCATATAATAATAATAATAGTAATAAAAATAATAATAGTCATTATGAGTGATGAGTAAAGGAAGTTGGTGGAGAAATAATTTTTTTCATTACCTGAGTGGAGGTATTAGGTTTATTCTGTTAGCGAAATAAAATATTTAACTACTAACCTCTTTCGTTTCCATAGGGAATAAAGTATAGTTAAATGACTATCATAAGCATAAGATTATAGGGAATAAAAAAATTCAGATGTTCTGAAGGGGTGATACATTTCTTTAACCTGCTCTGGATTTTGTGAACTGTAAAGTCATGTCTTTATATCATACTTCATTGTGAAATGTTAGAGGGGCTATGACTAATTTAAACTTTAATTGTATATAATTTCAAGATGCTAGATTAAGCCACAAATGACGACTGAGTAATAACTAATGATAACAAGCTTTTATTGAGCCCTGTTTTAAGTTCCTTAGATTTATTTTTGATTAAAAAATTAGTTATTTCTATAGCCATCTTCTATGAACAACCTATAAATGTACTAAAAGAGAGTAGTGAAATCGAGTTCTCTCCTTAAGTGCTTAGTAAGATGGCAAATGAAGTCTTCAACACTCAATGTACATCAGGGTCTCTTTTTCTAGTTGGGCTTCACATGGAGCTGTAAGACAAGTTGATATATATGCTTTTGATTTTTTCATGAGTCTGAGGCTGAGACAAACAAAGATTTTTTTTCACTAGCAGATAGCCAATTCAGGTGGAATTCATTTTGTTCATTCCGGCAATAAATAAAAATAGATAATGTATAAAAACTTCCAAAGAACCCCTGCCCCAATATTCACATTATTTCACCACATACAGTGTTCTGGGGCATAAAAATATTATTGTAACTATTTTACTAAATAGAAAAAGTTATGGGCCCTAGACCAGTTTACTAATAAAACAATTTCCTAAAACCAATTGACTGAAAGTTAGTTTTCCACAAGCCATCACTAAATGACCAATTCAATTACAACTAATTTGAATATGATATTAAGAACAATTTGTTTAAAGTCATTGAATACATTTTAAACATATTTCTTAAAATATGTTGGATAAATTAATAAATTTGCTGAGTTTGTCATTCTGAGAATTGATCTTTTAGTAAATTGGCCTGCTGTCAAACTGACAAAAAGACTAATTGCATTCTATACCAAAATAAGACATTTAAAGATCACATACTATGTACTAGGTATGGATTGTTTAGTACCAAATGAGATAGTCCTTGCCATTAGAGAAATTACAGCTTAGTGGAAGAGGGAGTCAGAAACACCATCATGGAACAGAGAGTGCCATATGAAGAGAGTTACGGGAACATGGAGCGAGACAGTAGGGGAGAACCAGCTTATCCTATCTGGTGATTGGTTGCAGGGAGCTTTTAAGAAGAGGTTATGCTTTAGCTGAGATTTTCAGGCTGAAAGTGATTTACCCAGGGAGTAAGCAAGTCATCAGAATGTAGGTCAAAAGATCAGAATGTGTTGTGGCAATTTTTTTTTTTCCAACTGATATCTGTTCTGCCTGCCTCTCAGGGATCCTCTAAAGCACTTTATAAAATTATGGTATAATTATTATGATGATTCAGACTATTCAGTCTACATGTGCATATATAATTATCATAGCTAACCACATACTGCTTAGAATGTGCTAGGTACACAGTAAGTCATATTATATTAATGCATAGTTATAATAATGTCATGTAACTATCACAGTGATTTTATGGAGTAAATAATGCTATTATCCCCCTTTTACAGTTGAGAAAACTGAGTACTAAGACCAGTGGCACCGAATAGCATTCACTTGCAGTCTATGTATCTCAGAGTCTGTGCATGTAATCTTAGTGTTGTACTATATTCTAGGAGACTCTCTGAGTTTTTTGTGTCAGGTAGATTTTTTTGGTACTACCTGTATTAGACATCTTTTAAATATAATAAGGAGATGCAAGCTTTTGGAGTTCTTGACATTTTAAATACTCATATAAATTTCTGATGGGTCACTTCTCTTTGCTATGTGTGTGCCTGTCTCTAATAAACTTTCTTCTTATTCACATTTTTGTTGCTTCTGATATTTACTGACAGCCTAAGACTTTAGATAGGCAGCTAGACTATTAGAAATATCTCTAAAATGACAGAACTGATCATAGAAAAAGCCTAAGGTATATCCTACAAGTGAAGCACCAGAGTATTTGTACATGGACTTGGTGACATCCACTTTTATTTTGTTGTTCTCTGACTTGGTTCTGGGTAGCAGCTTTCTATATTGGCCATAGAGCCTAGATTTCAAATAGTTGTTCTTATAGTTAGAAATAATTTTGATCTATATGTTCCAATATTTTTTCTTTATTTCTGAGTCAGGGTCTAACTCTGTCGCCCAGGCTGGAATGCAGTGGTATGAGCATGGCTTACTGTAAACCAAACCTCCTGGACTCAAGTAATTTTCCCATCTCAGCCTCTCAAATAGTTGGGACCACAGGCATGCACCATCATGCTCAACTAATTTATTTTCTTTTGCTTTCTTTCTTTCTTTTTTTGTAGATACCAAGTCTCAATATATTTCCCAGCCTTGTCTTGAACTCCCGGGTTCAAGCAATCCTCCCATCTTGGCCTCCCAAAGTGCTGGGATTACAGGCATGAGCCTCCATACCCAGCCCCATATGTTCCAATTTTGATAACAAGATTTTCTTCTATATATTTAGGGGACTTCCCGAGGAGAGAAGTATTACTGAATTACATTATATCAAGAAGAAAATCAGGCCTCTGAATTGCAAATCATGCAGGTTTTTCTGACGTTATTTGTACTCTTGAGTTTGTTAATATGAAGAATAAATTTCCAAAAGGAATATAAGAACTTGAGAAGAAAATACCTATTTGGTTGAGATTGTCCAATCGCTCTTTTAACTGTGCTGAGTTTCTCCAGTTCTGGGCTGATTTAAATAACTAAATCGGCAAAATTTTCTAAGCCTCCCTTTCTGGAGAGTCACAGCCTAATGACTATCGCATTCAGGAATGTTTTTAGACTTTCAGCACAGACATCACTCTGGAAGTGATGTCTGTGCTGGTAATGCTAACCAAGAGCAGCGATATTTCTTTGCTTTTATGGGCCCTCATACATCAGATGAAGTACCAGATAATTATGTAAAATACCTTGGATGGATCCCAAACTGAACGTTCTCAAATGGCAAACAGATTAATCATACACTAAAGGAAGGCACAGGACCCACTTGTATGCTTAATAGATAAAATGGACATCCCTGAACAATATCTTACTCTGAAAGAAATGCCCTGAACAAAGACTGAAGAGCAGTCCAGAGGTTTCTTTCCATTTTCTCCAGATTTTAGATGCTCTTCCTTTTCCTTCTCTGATTGTCCTTCCCCAACTCTGCTGCAGTCAGCTACAAGTATCTTTGTAATAACCATTTGCCTGCACACAAATATGTTTTAAGCACATGCTTACTCATGCATATTTCACTTTGGCACTCAGTGCTTTAGTGTTGTCCTCACAAGTCCTGTGTTCAAAAGTTTTTTCCATGTCCCAAGCATCTCTTGTCCCACATTTATTTTTGATGCTTTGCAAATTAAGCTAGTAAAACTGTCCAGAAGCTGTCTTGAATATTCTTATGGCCTCGTGGATCCATCTAAAAAGTAAGACAGACACTGGCTGTTGCTCCTTTTGGGTTTTTATGTAAGATTTTTCTTTTTTCCAGGAATGTTCAAGAAGCCCTAACTCCTAAAGACTGTGCAACTTGAATTAATTCAAGAAAATAAGTACGTAAACAGACTTAAAACCCACATAACACTTAAGAGAATAAGAAAAGAAATAATCCTTCCATCTTCAATAAATATCTATAAAATGCATTGTTCTTCACTAGGTTAGACTTTCTAATTTTAGAGAAAATTTTCGGGGCCTGGCTGTAATGATCAAGAGTTTTAAAATCCAGAACTAGCTGTATTTCTATCATATCTATCTCCTCACCACTTAAGCTTTGGAGTTTAAGAAGTGTTTTGAGGCCACTCAGGCAGTATCTGTATTCTTTGTCTATTAGCTGGTTATAAGAAGACATAGAGATGGCATAATGTAAAATATGAAAAACTTTTTACTTGTGTTCTTGATTAACATCTGGGGGAACAATCCCAAGCACTATTTTGCCTTCTTTTTCAGCAAGCAACTGGAATCTAAAATGCCATAAAAATGTCTGCATGTACTTTTCTTTAAAGGCAAAGAGGCTAGCATCCATCAGTTTCCTGTCTGTGACATGAAAATAAAAAGGGGTGGTGGTGGCAAAATGGAGCTTCTGTTCATTAGTTTTTGTGCAATTGACCAGGCCACCATGTTCATCAGGCTATGGGCTCTATGAATGCAGTCTTAGGCCAAAGAACCAACTTCCTGAAGTCACCTTTAAGCTCAAGAATTCATTTTTGAAATAAAATAGAATATTGTAAGAGGGTTCAATTAATATGCAAATCAGTACCATCACCAAGGAGAGATGGCAACCTACTCAACTTTTCACCACATACAAATAACTTATTAGTATTCTTAGTCATATCGATACTAACGATGACAAAAATAGCAAACATGCTAAATATTTATTATGTAGAGGTCATTATAATAGGAGCATTATCTCATATATTTCTCATAAAATTCCACGAAGGAAGCATTGTTTATTCTAGTTTTATTTTTATTTATTTTTAAAATAAATTTTAGTGTGGTATAATTTAAGTGCAGTGAATTGCTCATATTCAATAAGTTTTGAGATAGATATTTTGTGAAGTCACAGTCACAGTCTATATAAAGAACAGTTCCATCACCTTTAAAAGTGCCCTGGGTCCCTTTACAGTTCATTCTTCCCTGTTTCTGACCCAATGCAATCACTGATGTGCTATCCATCGCTATAGACTGGTTTGCATTTTCTAGGATGTTACATAAAATTTTGCATGCATAAATGAAACTATACTGTATGGATCTGGCTCCTTCACTCAACATAATTATTTTGAGGTTTATTCATATTGTTGAGTGTATCAGGAATTAATTATTGATGAGTATGGAGATGCTGTAGTTTGTTTATCCATTCGTCTGTTAATGATCATTTGGATATTTTGCAGCATTTGCTGACTGCTCATTTTTTTAGAATCTTTAGTTGACCTGTAATAATTGTACTTATTAATGAGATACATAGTAGTATGTTGATAAATGTATATAATGTGTAATGAGCAAATTGAGTTAATTAGCATATCCATCACCTCAAACACTTGTCATTTCTTTATGTTGCGAATGTTCAAAATCCTCTCTTTGAGCTTTTTGAAAACACACACTAAGTTATTGTTAACCATATTTGCCTTTTTTGTCAATAGTTTCATACTTGCCCATTAGTTTTTTTAGGGTAAATTTTCATTTTCTATAGATTGTGTCTTTTCCAAAAATCTATAATACAACATAGGAGAGATGTCTTTTTGAGGAGAAAGTCCTATCTACTAGAAGCAAATATAGATCCAAAATTTATTTACCCTAAGATTGCCTAACTGCTAATATCCAGGATGCTTCTCAAACCTAATCTAGTAAACCAGTATTTACAGGGAAGAGACACTGCAACTTGATTGGGACCTTTTTGAGCGGGTCAGATTTTTCTAGCACAAGATGAAGAATGAGCAGAGGTACAGAGATTTGAATGAACTGTATGCATACAGCGAAGGATGGTGCTTACTTCAGCAAGAGAATAAGCTTATCTGGTCTGCTCACCCTGGGCCCCAGAATTTTTCTCACAATTTTTAGGTGAGGGTATTCCTCGTCTAATTGTCTATCCTAAACAGAACCTAAAATAACTTTTTAATGTGTAATTTATGGACACAGCAGAGGATTAATGAAAATAATCGAAGACTGTGGAATGAGAACAAAAGCACTTTATCATATAATCCAACTATATATAGTACATATATGTATATAAAACACATGAAGTACATTTATATATACATATTGAATACATACACATATAGTACATACATCACTGTTACACTTCAAAATGGGGGAAGACTCTCAATGGTATAAGTCATAAACTGAATTTCAGAAGCATGATTTAGCAAAGCAAGGAGCTCTATTTGAGCCTTACTATGTTTCTTTATTTAGTGGGTTAGAAGGGAGAGACTTCTCTAGGGAGGAATAGTCTCAGAGTTAGCTCAAAAGTGAAAAAGTTGTAAGGAAGCCTGTAGTATGTACCAAGACAGAATTTGAAGAACAAACAACTCTCCTTAGTGAACAAAAAATTCCCTTACACATTCTCATTTGAAGATTTAAAAATGGCTGGACTCTGTGGCTCAACCTATAATCCCAGCACTTTGGGAGGCCAAGGCAAGTGGATTTTCTGAGCCCGAGGGTTCGAGACCGGCCTGGGCAACTTGGCGAGACCTCCTCTCTACAATAAATCAAAAGTTAGCCAGGCGTGGTAGCTCACCCCTGTAGTTCTGTCTACTTGGAAGGCTGAGGTGGAAGGATCGCCGGAGCCCAGCAGGTGGACGCTGGCATGGCCATGAACGTGCCACTGCATTCCAGCCTGAGTGACAGAGTGAGACTCCAAATCAATAACTGACTAAATATTTAAAAGTGATGATAAAACCACATTCTTCAAAATCAGATTTTTTTTTTTACTTGGCAAGAAAAAAGAATTGAGAAACACAATCTGTCTTAGGATCTTTTAGTGGATAACCACTGAGAAATAGTAAATTAATATAGTTCACCATTGTAATTTTGCAACATAGAAGACACTAATATAATTTTCATCTCCTATCTCTCTTTTTACTCTTGTTCCCTGCACCATTTTCTCTTAACAACCAAAGTCTATAGGCAAAAATTATACTTGGACTAGGTATAATATTAAATGCTTCATGGACAGAAAAAATTGAGGTAAACTTTCCACAAAAGATCTGTTCATCATCATGAAGACTATCTTAGAGATTAAATTATCCCAACAGGAAAATAATATTCTCTTGGAAAAAATACTCACATAATTTAAAATACTTGTATATATTGCTTTATGGGGGGTAAAAGGGATTCAGCTGTTCGGACTAAAACATCAGATACTAATAGTTAATTGTGAGAGGATATCTACACAGCTGGCCAACAGACTCTCATAATTCTTATACTTTTCATTCCCAGTCATAAAAAAAATCAAAATCATTTTTGTTTTCTGTCCTGGAATTAAATGCATGGGCTACCCTTAGAGGCAATGCATTGGCAATATATTTCTCTCTCTCTAATAACTGGTCTTTAGAATCCTTAAATGTCCATAATTTTGGTGTGGTAGAAAATATTTGAACTACAAATTATCAGAGCCTGTATTAAGGGGCAATTCCTTTTATTTATTTATTTATTTTTTGAGTTGGAGTCTCACTTTGTCTGCCTGACTGGAGTGCAGTGACTGCTCCTGGCCACCGCAGCCTAGACCTGCTGGGCTCCGGTGATCCTTCCGCCTCAGCCTTCCAAGTAGCTGGAACTACAGGCGCACGCTACCACACCCGGCTAAATTTTTTTTAATTTATTGTAGAGATGAGGTCTCGCCAAGTTGCCCAGGCGGGTCTCGAACCAGCGTACTCAGGCAATTCACTCACCTCAGTCTCCCAAAGCACGCGATTACAGGCTGAGCCACTGAGAACGGCTGGGACAATTCCTTTTAATAGAGCAGGGAAGACATTGTAGTGGTAAAGAACACTTTATAATTAAAGCAATTATCTGGCTACTCTAGGCAAAATAATCCTTTCTTTTGTCAATATCTGGCTAATTTAAAATGTTTTTTTGTGTTAAGTTCTCCAAATAGTTTCTTCACTATTCCACTGTATTTTATCTGTGTGAATACACTGTCTTAATCATTCTAGTATAGGTAGATAAAAAGAGTCTTCCTTGTATTATTAAATCTATCCTCCTAGGAAATATTCAATTTTGCATGTAATTTGTTAAACAATGAATTACTTCAAATAATATCATGTAACCAAATTTTAATACAATATCTGAGTTAGAATGAAAGAACTGTTTATTCTGTAAGTAGAATTTAGACTTTCTGTCACTAAATAATCTTACTGCATCATTAATCTTCATCTCCACAAGGGAAGCTGAAAGTAATTTAAAAGACAAAACAAACAAACGCACAAACAAAAAACCAGTAGCTTTTCCTCTTTCCCATCCCTCTTCTATTCCTCTTCTCTTCTTTGTCCTGTTAAACAAGTCAGTCTCGATGCCATTAGGTGGAACGGGGTGAGGTAGGTCAGGGTTATGGGGAGACTGAAGAGGGCTGAGAATCATGGTGGACAGGAGCAAGACATGGAAGTCCAATGAGGGTGACAAGGACATCTGCAGATTGTGTAGTGTCTGATCCTGAGCTTAGTGAAGAGGACATGGGCAAATGGGATCAGCTGATCCAAGTGCTTGAGGCACAATACAGAGGACGCTCATCTGGGCAGCCAGTATATCAGAGCAGGGTAGTGGAGCCAAAAAGGGTGAGGAGGGACTCCATGCAAGGGAGGAGGTGGAGGTGGTGATGAGCAATTTATTACAGACAGGGGAGTTGATCAAATAAATAAGTGTATTAAGGATAACATGAACTAAATTTCTCATTGTCAGGAAAGGGAGTTACAAATACAAAAAGGGAGAAAACTAGAATGAACCTTATGGTATTAGATTGGAATTATAAACTTTGATGTCAATAAATGGTTTTTACTATGTAGATAGATAGATATAAAAATACGAAGTACATGAACACACACACAAACACAGACACATGCATGTCCTTAGCTCAGTTCACTAAGGGGATTTAGGAGCAGTGACTCCCAATGGACACTGGCATACTAGTGTCCAGATCTTGATTTCTAAATACCATTCTCACTGAAGGAAAGACTGATGTCAGGGCAGGGGCAGGGAAATGACAAGATAATGCTCCACCTTGTACCATAAGCAAGGAAGTGGTTGCAGAATAATAGGGATATATTCAAGGGATATAGGATCCAGCTGAAAGTTGCTGTCACAGGCCAAATTAAGATAAGTTGAACATTAATAGAAATAAAGAGAATAATAGATTGTCAGACATTGAATAAAATGGGAAACCGTGAGTCTGTAATGAATGAATTAAAAATATGCTGAGAAATGGGACATTTATATAGTTCAAAATAACTTTCTCACATTACTTGCTAGTAATGAAGGGGAAAAGAGAGCATCATTTCTGTGATATCCTGCCAAAAATGCATAATCTGAAGCTAATTGTTAGGAGACAATTTCAAAAAATTCCAATTGAGAAAACTTTTATAAAATAACTGGCCTATAATCTTCAAACATGTCAAGATCATGAAATTCAAAGTAAGGCTGAAGAAGAGCTGCGAGTTAAGAACATTAAAAAGACAATATAACAAAATGTAATGCGTGATTTTTTAAAATGTAAAATATACTTTTAAGACAATTGGCAAAACACGAATAGGATGTGAAGATGAGATGGTAGAAATGTGCTAGTGTTAATTTCTGGATTTGAATTTTTATACTGTGATTGTCTAGCAGAAGAACGTCCTTGTTTATAGCAACTATCTATGGAAGTATTTGAGTGGGTATCTGATCAGCAACTTACTGTCATATGTTTGCAGGAAAAAAAAGTGTGGTTTTTGTTGTAATTATTTGCAACTTTTCTGTAAGCCTGAAAGTACTTGAAGATAAAATATTCTCAGGCTAAAAAAGCAGCTCTGAACACAATACTGTTCATGGTTTATTATTGGGTATGCTAATTTGAAAAAAAGAGATTGGCATTCCGAAGTTAACTCTTTCTTCTCTTTCTCTTTGAGTTTTGACTCAGCTTTTCAAATATTATCATGTAAAATAACATTCTAGGTGATATACCTTATTAGCAGCAAATATTGTCCAAATGAAATTATTATCAACTAACTGAACTACTTTATTCATATAGGCTTGTGAAGGGCGTATGGACACTTCACTTCCAGGTTCTTGCCTACTAAATTGTAAAGGAAAACTTTCCATAAGATCCTGCACTTCATGCAATTTTAAGAAGTCCTACCATGCTAACCTTCAACTAATCCTCAAAGACACTTTTTATAACTGAAAATTCAGCTAATTACCGTCAGTCATCTATTTAGTGTTGAATTTGAGCAAGAACTTGTTAGTTTCTATGCACCTTGACCTGTTTGTTTTCTACTCAAGATTTCAATTCATAACAATGATGAATTCTGAAGTCAACATCATTTGAAAATATGTCATGAGTGAAAGTTCCAAGGAAGAACATAATGAGCTGCAAAGATGAATGTACTTGAGTTAGTGACGTTGCCTAGGAAGATGATAGCTTGAAGTCATTTTGGTAAGTTTTTGCTCATAAAACAATCTGAACAGGCCTAAGTATGAAATAGCTGTTCTTTAGACCACACTGTGGAACATGCTGCTTTGTTATATGTTGATAAACACAATTTATTTTTATGTGTAAATCATTTTCAGATTTTTAGTAGGCATGGTATACAATCATTATGAAAATTAACAACCACCACAAAAATCTTCAAAATTATTTGTGGGAGTAAACATACTTGAATGCTGTAATTTGTGAAAAGTATCACAAGTCCTACTGATGTGCAGAACATTATATTTGGAGAACAATATATATTTCTAAAACATTTTGGCTTATCTGAAAAATTTAGATTTTGAATTTTATTTTGTGAACTGTTAAACCATTTTCTTATTTATTACATCATACTTGTTGAATACTCATTGTATACAAGACAGTATTTGACCAGACAGTAGTCAGTGTCTGTGGGAAGTGTTTTCCATAGTTTTCATGGAAAAAATGTATGTGCATTTTATGTGTTCATCATGCAATGAATTACAATATAAATTACTTTGGTGAAATAGTTAAATCTGTAAAATTTTCATTTTTCTCACAGGTAAAAATCAGGGATTAATTGATGTTTGGTTGAAAATTGCAAATAACTTGTTGGACACTATGTCTGTTTCTTAAATTCTCTCCTAACAGCATTAGCAGTTAAGTGCCATCTTACTCATCCTTCTTAGTTGTTTTAGTTCTGAAGAAGATAAAAACATTTTTATTTATAAGAGGAAGGTTGCTTCATTAGACTAGAATGGGAATTTACATTTTTATGTATTTTGTTGTATCATCTGTTTTCCATGTCTTTCCCTCCCTACTCCCAGCTCCTGGTCACTATTTCTTTTTTTTCTTTTTAAAATGAATACATAAGTGGGGGACAACCCCCCTCCCCTGGATTTACATATTAAAAATAAGTTAATTTATGTATCCATCACCTCAAACATTTATCATTTCTTTGTGTTGGGAACATCCCAAAATCTTTTCTTCTAGCTCTTTTGAAATATGCAATAAATTATTTTGACTATACTCACACTACTTTGCCATGAACACTAGAATTTATTTATTCTACCTGACTGTATGTTTGTACCCAGAAACCAACCTCTCTTCATCTTCCCAGTTTCTGGTAATTAACCATCATTCTACCCTTTATTTCTATAGTCAACATTTTTAGCTCTCACATCTGAGTATTATTCTCTAATTCCATGAGATCAACTTATATTCTAAATATAAGTGAGATCATGTAGTATTTTTCTTTCTGTGCTTGGCTTATTTTATTTAACATAGTGTCCTCCCAGGTTCATTTACATTTTAATGAGAAAATACAAAAATTTTCTTTTCTAATTCCTCTATCCACATTTCTTTTTAATAATTGGTTTTGAAATAGTAACCATGGTTGTATTAGCACAGCCTTCTTGAAGATTTTGAGATTTTTGATTAGTACTGTCTCCTCTATCCATGCCAAAGAAGACAAAAAGTCCAGAAACTTAGATCCAGGGAAAGAAAGACTGGATTACTGTTGAAACTATATGAACAGCTTATTTGTTTGTTTATTTATTCTTTTTAAAGACAGGGTTATGCTGTCCATGCTGGAGTAAAGTGGCACAGTCACAGCTCACTTGAACTATGCAGCCTTTAACTCCTAGGCTCAAATGATCCTCTTGCCTCAGCCTCTCAAGTAGCTTCATCTATAGGAAAGTGCCACCACATCCAGCTAATTTTTTTGTAGAGATGAGGGCTTGCTATGTTGCCCAGGCTGATCTCGAATGCCTGGCCTCAAGTGATTCTCCTGCCTTGGCCTCCCAAATTCCTGGGCTTACAGATGTGAGCCACCATGGCCAGCCAGTACATACAGTAAATTTCTGTATTTCTATATGATTTTGGTAGTACAATAAATAGCAAAGGAAAAATTTGTCCTCATACCAGTGCTGAAGAGTGACAGTTGCTAAAGTTTTAACATAATCCACACTGCTGTTTAACATTCTCATAGCAGAAGCAATGATTCATAAATTCTACATTTACCCAATAGTACCAGGCACTGTGCAGGACATGGTGTTGTGATGATGCCTGAGTCAGATGTGGTTCCTACCCTTGTGAAGCTTATAGTTTGTTGGTAGTGGAAGTGAACAGTAAATAGGTGAAAACCAAGAAAGCAGTAAGTATGCATTGTGATAAGTCCTATGAAAAATGGCAGAAATAAAGAGAAAAGAAAAAGATGGCTGTAACCCAGAAGAAACCAAAAACAGAGAGAATGAATGTTTAAGAACGAGTTGTAGAAGGAATGGTAGAGTATGGAGTTTCCTTGGGCACATGTTAGCACTTCAGGCAGGTAGACAGGACCAGATTCACCCTAAGGGGATAGCTCAGAGAGGGAAGCATGGCAGTGAAAATCAGTTTTACCTACTTTGTGGTGCAATGAAGGAGTAGATAAAGCTTTGATGAAGTGGCTCTTGCTTTACTTGAAGCTTTTAAAACGTACAAGTAGCTTCTGTTTTTTAAAACTCTCCAATAGCTTTCCTAGCCACTAGAATATGTTCCACATTCCTTGCCAGGGCTTTCCAGCCCAATATGGCCAAGTTCCTAACTATTTTCTCTATCTCCCCTTGTGTCTCTTTCTTACTTCCTATATCTCAGAATCAGATGTCAGATACATCCCTAGTGATGTCAAGCTCTTTCCTGTTGCAAGCGCCTATGTCTCCAGAATGAAATCTCTTCTCTTTTTTCTCAGGACTGTATTCTTATCATCCTTCAGGTCTCAGTCAAATATCATATGTTCTGGGAAATCTTTTCTTATCATACTATGCAAAGTAGGGCCTGCCCCACTTCTTGTTGTTTAATTTTTACTGTGGCCTATTTATTTATTCCAAAATATGGTTTATAACATAATTATTTTTTACTTTTATTTATTATTATTTTTTATTTTGAAGATGTGGGGTACAGTTCAGGGTTAGGTATTCAAGTGCTCATTATGCATGTACCCTTGTTGATGAGGTATGTCCCCACCCTCCCATGGCAGATTCCCACTACTGCCAATCCTTTTCTTATAGTTTTACAATAACTGTTCAAGGTCCGCTTATAAGTGGTACTCAATTTTCTGTTTCTATGATAGGTCACACAGTATTATAGAGTCTAAGTCCATCCAAGTTGCTGTGACGTCCACAATTTTGTTCTTCTTTATGGCTGCATAATATTCCATTGTGTATATGTGCCACATTTGTTCAATTCAGTCCTCTTTTGATTGGCAGCATGGTTGGTTCCATGTTTTTGCTATTGTGAACAATGCTGCAATAAACATGCCTGTGCAGGTATCTTTTTTCATAGAGTGATTTGAGTTCCTCAGCATATATTCCCAGTAGGGGGATTGTGGGTCGTATGGAAGGTCAATTTTTAGATCTTTTAGGAATCGTCAAACTGTTTTCAACAGAGATTGCAGTAGTTTACACTCCCACCATCAGTGTAGAAGTGTTCCCTTTATGCTGCATTCTCTCCAGCCTCTGTTGTTTTTTAAATTATTGATGGTGGCCATCCTGACTGGAGTTAGGTGGTATCTCAGTGTAGTTCTGGTTTGCATTTCTTTGAGGACTAGTGAGGCTGAGTATTTTTTCATGTATCTGTTGGCTGCTCTGTGTCTTCTTTTGAGAAGTGTCTGTTCATATATTTTCCCCACTTTGTTATGAGGTTGTTTGTTTGTTCCTTTTTGGCATGTTTGAGTTCCTTGCAGATCCTAGATGTTAGGCTTTTGCCAGACATACCATTGGCAAATATTTTTTCCCAGTCTGTGGGCAAGTCTCCGTCTCTATAAAAAATTTAAAAAAAGGTTAGCTAGGTGTTGTGACCCACACCTGTAGTCTCAACTACTTGGAAGACTGAGGCTTGAGCCCAGGAGTTTGAGGCTGCAGTGAACTATGATCACACCACTGCATTCCAGCCTGGGTGACAGAGAGACCATGTCTCCAAAAAAAAAAAAAAAGGAATAATGGTGGCCAGAGTTTGGGAGAAGACTGGGAATGAGAAGTTACTGTTTAATGGGCACAGAGTTTCAGTTTTGCAAGATGAAAAGGATCTGGAGATTGGTTGTACAACACTATCAGTGTACCTAACACTATTGAACTGTACACTTATAAATAGTTGCAATGGCAAATTTTATCCTATGCTTATTTTACCACAATTTAAAAAAATTAAAAATAAATATATTTTTAAAAAATAAAACAGAAAGTAGATTATTAAAAATCAATTGTATCATTTGTTTTTACAGTAGAAAGAACTTTGCATGTCACATTTTGATGTTCACTGGTAATGACTCACTGATGTTTTCATCTGAGCAAGAGTTATCTTTATGGTGCATTTGCTAGACTAGCTTTAAAAAACATTTAAAGATCTGTTCATTCATCTGGGAGCTTTCTATTTAGTGGGAAGAAGTGAATTTGATAACAAGAAAATAAAACATCAATCATCAGTGAGATAAAAATTGTTCAAAGAGGAAAAAGTGGGCATGCTTTATGTGGCAGGTATGTAGATACCTAAAATGCACATGATGACAGGGTCATCATACATCATAATCACATTTCATTTATTCTCAACATCTCCAGAATGAAATCTAATCAACACAGATTGTTTATGTCATAATAACTTTTTGCTTTTTTGTGCAATGTCATTGAAAATATTTCACATTACATTTTTTTACAAATATATGGCATCATATATTAGATGATATCATATGAAGATAGCCCCATAAAGAATTCTGCTGTTAACCTTGACTTCCTTTTGAACTGCATTTGAAATAGAGCTCTTTGAAATATGTTGATATTCCTAGCGAGTTGGATTCTAAAGAAAACAGAAAATGTCTGTATGAGGGGAGAGAATGACTGCTTTTTAAAAATGTTGCGGTTAAAGAGAGACAATATTCAATAATTATATTTTTCTTTCTAGTCTTGTGCTTTATGGTATATTATTAAAAATAGCATTATTATAATATAACTTTGCTGTAGGATAATTTATTTCATTTTAGTGTCATCATTCAGTTTCCTAGGTTTTTCTGTTAACAATTTTTTAATGCCAAACCAAATCATGATCAATATATTTAAATGAAATGTGACTTCTTATAGCAAAAATGTCAATGTTGTGTAAGATTTATGTATTGTGCTGATAGAAACTAAACAATGAGAAATGTATAGATGAGTGAAAGGAAAGTTATTGATAAGCTTAAGTAACCTTTTGGAGATTAATTGTAAGGATCTTTGTTTTCAGTTTTATCCAAATGAAAGAGGTTTCTGACAGGATTAAACCTTGTGTCAGACTTCTTTGAATTCATGGTTCTAATATCTTAAATATATTAAATTATTGTATTGAACATGTGTATACGTGAATGAACACCTATGCTTACATAGTGCTTCTAAAAATTCTGTACTCGTAGTTTGCAAATGTCCAACCACAAACTGTAGGGTCAGATTGAGTTATTTGAGAGGTTCTTAAAAATAAGCATTACATGTGATTCTGAGTCCAGTGACCCATGGTCCACTCTGAGAAATCTTGTGGTAGGTGTTATTTTTGAAAAAGAAAATGAATTTTAAATCTTTTGATGATACAATAAGAAGTCCCTGGGAGTCAGACCTGCAAGTTAAAAAAACAAAACAAAACACTGCATTTAGAGAACTCTGTGGTTCCAGTTGTGACACTGTTTCAGATGCCCTTCCTCCCTAGAAGATGTCTCTCGGATAAAAGTAAAGCTGCAGTTTCCTGTGTATTGTCAAAGCTATGACTGTCAGTTGGCTTTGGGGAGTTAGCTGAAGGACTTGAGAGGACCTAAGTTAAATCTGAAAAGATTATGATATCCTTTCTTATCTAACATAAAAGAGGTAATTTTATGTAATGTCATATAAAAATTATATGGATGCTAAAATTAAAATAGCCACGTGCAGACATTCTGAATGTAAAAATTAAAATTGTGAGTAAATTTATTAAAGTAGAAAAAACCCCACTTCTTTATAATAAAAAGAAAAAAGGAAAAAATGTTTGCTGTCATAGTCTCAGTTTCTCTTTTCGTGTCTCTCTTGGGTGCTCCAGTTTTGCTGGTGCCCTTAAAGCCTGCTTAGTCTGCTAACAATTTCATCTAGCCCCTGACCTGACCTGCCATCCCATTTGTTCTGATGTCTAGTCTATCAGAACATCAAATAGGTTGTGGTGTATGCATCAGTAATCACAGAAGGCAAGAGAGAAGGGACTCTGAGGGTACGCCCTAGGGAAGTGCTGTTCAAACCCGCTCTGATGAAATATCAGATGGGAGCTACAGGAAGCCAGTCCAGGGACTCAAGCTCCTCATTTGCTCCCTGGTTATTTAATTAATTTATTTATATCTGAGACAAGGTCTCACTTTGTCGCCCAGGCTGGAGTTCAGTGGCACAATCATGGCTCACTGCAGCCTCAATCTCCTGAGCTCAGGCAATCCTCTTGCCTCAGCCTCCCTAACAGCTGGAACTACAAACTTGCACCACCACACCTGGCTAATTTTTAACAATTTTTTGTAGAGATGATGTCTTGCTATGTTGCCTGGGCTGGTCTTGAACTCCTGGACTCAAACAATCCCTCTGCCTCAGCTCACAAAATGCTGAGATTACAGGCACGAACCACTACCCAGCCCATTTGCTCACTTTTATCAGAAAGTAAAATAATGAAAGTGAAGAACAGGAACACATATTATCACTATTTTCTTTTTCTTTGAGAAATTTTAGTTCATTTTTAAAATATCGGAAACCAAATGGGAAAAGTGAAGCTTGAGAATAAAGTCACCAACAAAAGAAATGTTTTGTGACATTATTTTGATTACATCTGGCAGCTTCCTGGATAAAAGAGGAATCATAACCATATTCTCATTTTTGGACCCAGATCACCATTTGTCTTATGCTTAAATTTCAGTGGGAACGTTTTTTGCTCTTTAACTGCAAAGGTATTATTTTCACTATTCCTCTAGAAGGTTCGAGTCTAAGCAAAGTGGTAAATGAGGTGTTGAAACTATAAAAGAACACAGCCTTTTCAATTTCCATTTAAAACCCACCCCCTTGAAGTATAGACTCTTTCTCTCTACATTCACTACAACATAAAGGAAAGAAAGAACTATTTTGTTTGTCAGGAAATATTGGCTATGAAGTTGGAGTTTTAAAGAAAAGGAAGTAATAGTCTTTCAACTGATTTTTTGCTGCCAGAGGATGGTCCAATAGGGTGTTTCCTCTTTCTTTTGAAGTACAAAGAGCAGGGGATTTAACTGTATTATAAAACCATTTTATCAACATAACTGTTAAATAACAAGCATCCAGGTACTTTGTTTTCTTCTTCCTGCAATATGTCAGAGAGTCAGCTGAGTTGGGGGGGGGGGCATTTTGAGGTGAAGAGGGAACCAGCAAGTTAATATTCCTAGAGAAATAGAAAGAGACAATCATAAATAGCACCAGGGCTTTCTTTCCTCTGTCCTTTTCTTACAGGGAGAAACCTGTTACAGAAACAAGATTGTTTCTTTTTGTGGGATCTTCAGCAGGCTCTGAAAGGATAAATGGAGCAACGGTCACTAATGCTTCATTGCCTCCATCTATATCCAGCGAATTAGGGGGAAAATGGAAGAAGATCTTCTAGATGGACAAGAATTTAGAGTTGGACTCTGACATATACACTTGGCTTAGAACAGAGAAATTGAGGCCTGTGACTCTTGTCACTCCAAGAATGATCCAGGACAAATATACGATGTCCTGTCCCCCAAAAGGAAGTCTCTTTGGAGGAATGTGTTCATTTCTGTTGTCACGCAGGAGAAACAGATCTAGTTCTTCTTACATGCCACTTGCTTTCAGTCAAATTGTTAGTGTTTTCAACAGCAAATTTAAGGAATTATGAGAGATGCTACAAGAGCAGCATTTCTGTTCTTTACAGATCTTCAGTGTCTAGCTGGAATAATATAATGGCTAAAAGCTCAGATTCTTCAGCAAGAAAATGATATTGTCAGAGATATTTACTGATCATGCCACTCAACATCTCTGCAGCCTGATTCTGTTAATCCCACCCTGGATTACCTCAGTTAAATAATCCTCCACTTGCATTAAAAAAACACTGCCCCCTTGGCACTAGGCTTTACCATTGAGTGCATAGCGTTGAACAGACGGCCATGATGCCTTCAGGGATAGGTTTGTTGACCAAAATGAAAGGATGAAATGGGACTTTTCCTGGGACTGCTGGGAAAGACAGTTATGTTTTCCTGCTGGTCTTGATTGAGATTGGCTATAAGGCTGGACTATCTGGAGACAATCTGACACCCCAACAGGATAGGCTGTTTGAGAATAGAGCTACCACAGAGACAGCTGGGCAAGGATGGAGGGAGGGACACTGTATCCTTTTGGCATAGTTTGAGTTATTAGTTCACTTCCTAATGGAGTAGCCCTAGTTCTGATCCCAGTGCTTTAAAGATGTAACTTATAAATTTCCTTTTTCTTTAAGCAAGTTTTGTCTGGGTTTTCTATGATTTGCTAAAGAATGAAGCCTAACTCATAGAGTTGAGTTCTAATCTCAGATCACTTTCTATGTTGGACAAGTAATTTATCTTCTCTCAGATATTGCTTTTGTGACTTGAAAAAAGTTATGCTAAAATTATCTACTCAATACGTGTTTTTGAAAGATTATGTGAGGCTGTGCTTATCGAATGCTTAACCATAGTAAATGTTCAATAAATATGAGCTATTATATGTAAAAATAAATAGAACTACAACTCTAATATCCAGGACAAACTATATTTATATATCTCCAAAGAGCTTTAAAATCTGAGTGTCCTTTTGTCAATGTTACACAATATCTTATCATGCTGGAGTGTAATTATAGTGAAAATCTAATTTCTCTTTCCTTATATATGATGTAAAGTCAAATCTCTTAGGATCAATAGCTGCTATTTCATTAATTCCCGTTGTCTCCCAATTTGATGTGATACTGAACTTAATGGGAACATTTTGTAACAAAGAAGTGTATTAAGAGAGAGAATCTTGAGAAAATACGATTTTTTCCCCCAAACAATGTTAGAAGTAGACCAACATAGAAATGATAATAGCAAAAATCAAAGTTCATTGGTCAGAGTAAATTCAGAAAAGATAAATTTCAAATTTTTCCCCTCTCGAGGATGTAAACTAATGAAGGAAAGCAAGTCGTACAGGGGTCCACTCAGCATTCTCTCTTGCACCTTCTTTCTTGAACTTTCTCCCTCAGTTCTTATGTTTATGTAGTTGAGTCCCGGTTGTACCTAGTTGTACTCTAGGCTTTACTAGTTTCCCAAGGCCTGGTCTACCATATCTCCAGGTCTCCTTCTAATCTCTGCTGGTTCTTTCTCATCTTTCTGTATGGATATCCCAGTGGCACAAACTCTAGGCTCAGAGTACAACCTTATCTTGGGCATTCACTCAATTACCCATCCAGTATCATCCATCTCTGCATCCTTTGCTTCCTTTCAGTTCTCTATCCCAGTTCCCTGGATTATGTCCTGATTGCTTCTTGCAGTAAATTTATAACTACCTTCCTGTGTACAGCCGCTGTCTGTCTCATGTATTGCCTTTTTTTCTTTTCTCCTATTTTCCTTTTCCTTTTCCTCTTTTAATGTATTGCTTCAATACCTATATTTCCTAAAGAACAGTTCCAACAACATTACTCCCCTTTCAGGGGAGGGGGCACATTACATTTGGAAGTGGCTTCCAAATTTTGGATCTCATAGATCAGTGAATCAAAAATAAGTTAGGGAACCCAATACAGAGTTGCCCATTTTTATTTGCAAAGTAATGACATCTACCAAACTGCTGTCTACTCTTACCAACATTTCATAAAAGCAATTGCATTTGACTCCAAATATAGAAAAGATTTAATCTCAAAATAAAGGAAGAACATTTCAGATGAATGTATTTTGTCTCATGAATGAAACAATAACTTACAAATTGTTTTTATTTTTCTCATTTCTCCCTAGTCCAGTGAAAAGTTAGACTTAATCTATCACTGGTCCTTGACATGCTTTTGGAAACCACTGGTTTGTTGAATAAAATGAAAGCACTAATCAGAGTATGTCTGGTCTAAATGAAACTTTAATTTGTATAAGCAAGGTATAATTTTTTATTGTTTCAAAATGCATTTTTGAAAACTTCTTTTGTGCTTTGCCCATTCTTTGTCTTTTGTCTGAATTGTAAGTCTCTGATTACTCTCCCAACACTGACTCCTTAACCCATTCTTTTTTCTTTTTTTTCATGTCCACTTTTTTCCTAGTGCCATTTGTCCAAAAGACTCTTTTCTCCATTGAATCGCCTTTGCTTCTTTGTCAAAGTTCAGGTGATTTTATTTAAATGAGTTCATTTCTGGGCTCTCTGCTGTGTTTTTCTGCTCTGTTTGTTCTTCCACCACCACCACAATCACTATAGCTTTATAGGCTCAATCCATTCTTATTAAGTACTAACTCATGTGCTGTCATTATCCCCATGACTGTAATCTCCCATTTATAATTAAGCTCTGCTTTTGTTCTGTCCTCCATTGTACCTGGAAATTTCATACCTGTCATACTTTACCTGCCATGTCTTACAGTCTTATTACTTATACACAGATTACTCTCTGGGAAGGGACTATGTCATATGTCTCTTAATATTCTTATGCAAGTATCTTGCGTGAAACAAATGTATGGAAGGATCTGTGGAATTTGAGTAGAATTTGGGAATCTCGTTTTTATAGGAAATATAGTTAAGAAGATATAAAAAAAGATATAAAAATACTCATAGCGTCTCTTTCAATATCAATGGTTTAGTAACTGAAAACATTTCTGTGCCAAAGAAACAAAATAATTCAGGATTGTAGAAGCCAGACATTTGATCCCAAAGAGTCAGCAGAAAAGAGTGGGAAGAGACATAGTCATCCTTCCAAAGGAAGGGCATGTTTGGAAGCCTGTGGTTGTTTCTGTCTGGTTGGCATTGAATGATGTGAGTTGATGGTCACTGAGGAAATCTTTATAGGGAGTTAGGTGTCCAGATTTACCTTAACTCACGTGCATGCTGACATTCCTATGTAGTCTAGCTCGCTAATTAGGAGAAATGCCAAGGTAAGTGTAGAAGGGGGACAAGAAGGCAGAGAAAAGTCAAGCCACAGAAAACAGAATTTAAAACAGAACAAAGCAAAAAACTCTTTGCTGAAATTCATGTGATTTCAATACATGTAATCAAAAGGGAAAGTGTTTGGTCAGTCGCACTGGGAAAGGGCTAGCAGGCTAAATGTATGTGAATTATTTTCCTCTCTCAAACATGATATTATTCCTTGAATCTTTGCTCTGGTTCAGAAGTAGCAGTGTGGTGAGATAAAGAAGTAGAAAAAATGTGAGACCCCATCTACCAAAGGGAACAATTTCAGAGCTAAGACCACGTTTTTTCTGGCACAAAAAATTGCTATCTTTTCTATTTGCTGTTAAATTGGAATCCTGGTAGGCTAAAAGGAAGGTCGGTCTGTTTATCTATCTATCTATCTATCTATCTATCTATCTATCTATCTATCTATCTAATCTATCCATCCATCACTTACTACCTATCTATCCATCCATCAATCTACCTGCCATCTGTCTATCTTTTATCTATTTTTAATTATTTAATTAATAAATACATGAAATGGCTTGCATTTTTAGCTAACTTGCCAACCTCACATTGAAATTCTATGCAATCAGAATACTGCCAGGATATTTTTC
The DNA here is from genome assembly GCF_000164805.1 of Carlito syrichta. Taxonomy (NCBI): domain Eukaryota; kingdom Metazoa; phylum Chordata; class Mammalia; order Primates; family Tarsiidae; genus Carlito; species Carlito syrichta. Next base: position 348,494 of record NW_007259646.1, read on the forward strand.
TAGGCAAATGTTTCTTATTGCATAATACTCTAATCTGGCACTTGCTAATCAGGATAGTGGATACCTGGAAGACTAAATTCATTGCAGAGAGGCTTAGAGATGTCTCCATCAGACAAGCTTGCTACTGTGGAAAGTGAAAAGAATAAATCTGAGAAAATTCTTAGCATTTATCTTGATTCTCCTTTGTGTGAGCAAAAGGCTATGTAATAATAATATTTATAGGAAATGGTTTCAAATACTGTAGTATGATTCATTGTGCTGGTGAAAAATATTGACAGTGAACATCATGGTCAGTTGAATAGGATCTGAAACATGGTTTAGACAGTTGAAATTCTAACAGAGCACAAGTGTCTATGGAGGACTCAGAGATTTGTTTCTGGATATCTTCCTTTCTATTGAATCAAGAAGTGGGTATCATGTACATACTCACTAGGTCTGATAATTAAGATTGTGAGCTCATCCTAGTAAAAGTGCTACAAACCTCATTGCTGAATATCACTACAGTCACCTTTGAAGTATTCCCCTTGGGAAGCTATGCAACAACACCTGTGCTTAGTCCACCTGCCAAAGCAATTTTGGAACTCTTTATCTGGAATGGCCATCAGAGCTATTGTTGCCAGAATGCAGGAGTTTGTGTTACAGAAATGAACAAACTTAAATTTCTTGTTAACTTGGCAAGAATGGAAATGAAATCAGGAACACATTAGTCCAAGTTTATGGGGATAATGCCATGAAAAAATGACAGTGTACAAATGGATTAAATGCTTTTCTGAGGAGAGAGAAAGCATCACTTATGCAGAGGGGTCAGGATGGCCAGTAAAACATAGAACTGACTAAAATATTGCAAAAATTTATTGAATTGTGCATCAAAATCATCAGCTAACTGTGAGAAGCATAGCAGACCAAATATACATCAATAGAGAAATAGAAAAATCTTAACTGAAAATCTTGGCATGAGAAAGGTGTGTGCAAAAATGGTCCTGAAGGAGTTCTTGCACCACAACAATGCACCAGCTCACACAGCACTATCTATGAGGGAGTTTTTATCAAGTAAACAGATAACTGTACTGGGGCATCCTCCCTACTCACCTGATCTGGCTTCCAGTAACTTTGCTGTACCCAAAGATAAAGGAAATATTTAAAGGAAGACAGTTCTGATGACCATTCCAGAAAAAGAGTTCCAAAATCACTTTGACAGGTGCACTAGGTGCTGGCATCAGTGCATAGCTTCCCAAGGGGAGTACTTCAAAGATGATTATAGCAATATTCAGCAATGAGGTATGTGGCACTTTTTCTTGGATGAGTTTGCAAACTTAATTGTCAGCCCTGATACTTCTAGCTTCTTGTTTTCCACATAAATCATTTAATGATTACACTTAATTTTTAAAAAGTACCAGTTACATTCCTGGAAAATGCTGTAACTGATCATTTTTCATCTCTGCTAAGTGGTAATCTCTTATCTAAGTGGGTAAATATACATGTGTGCAGATTACAGTGTGATTAAATTAATGCTTTCCCCCCATCTTAAACTCAAGGTTAGGAAAAGATACCAAGACATAGAATAATGCATTGTGCTATGGAATAGCTCAGCTAAAATCCTTGAATATCAAATCTAGCAGTGCACTTCAGCTTCAGACAGAGCTCTTGATCTAAATTCTGACCTTGCCACTTACTTCCTATGTTACATTGGCAACCTGTTTATTCTTTGATAAAATTAGGATTATAAAACTTTTGTCATAGGGACAGTGTGGGAATAAAGTGGGGCCACATGTATACAACAGTTCATCCGGGAGGTGATCAGCGCAGCTCCCTCATCCCTGTAACATCTTCCCATTCTCCTTTCTCATTTATGGTTGTCTATGACCATGTGCCTCCCAGCATCCATCTGCCATTCCCTTCAGGTTCTTGTTTACTTTTTGCTGTTATCCCTTCTGACTCTGTCCATGTCTCTAGTCTTTATGCTTGTTTTCTGCACAGCAACCTGTACCTAACTTAAGTAAGGTAGAACATGTCACACATTTAGAACAATGCCTGACACATATTAATGATTGCTATATGCTATTTTTATTATAATTATATTATTTAGTGAATTTCTTTACTTCTTGCAAATCTAACCCAACCACCATTCACTCCCCACTCCCACCTTCTGGATAGAATGCTTTCTTTTTTCTTTTTCATGAAAAAAATGCTTATGCCAAAGGGCAGGAGGATATAAAATAAGTCATGTTAAACTAGGAATAACATAAGCATATTACTAGTGAACAGTTAAGTATTGTTTTGAATTTTTATAATTTTGAGGAATTATTTTCTTATTTCTTCTTCATATTTGAAGAAATTGGTAATGAGATCTTTTTTTAAGTTGTGAATTGAATAAACATTCATGAGTTCCTACTATGTAATAGGCATAGGGCAAATGATCTATATTCATGTATATCTTAAAGAATACAATAGGAACAACCTGCTTTACCCAACAAGCACAAAGAGTTCTCCTTCTTCTATATTCATATTTTTTTCTTGAAAGCAGATCATAATACCCTAGACAGGGTAAAGGTAACATTGACGGTTAATGAATTTATATAGACTGTAATCATAACCTTCCTCCTGATGACTCAGGCAGGAGTCCGTTGTTATGCTTGAATTTTTGCTTTATTTCTCTGAGTAAGCAGCCCTCTGAGGTCACTCACTATTTATCTAATTAGCTAAATTGATATGGGCAATGAAGAATCTCACTTGTCTAATCTATTTATCCATATGAGTTCTGCGGTACATGTGATACTGCAGTTTTTCAAAGGTGAAAATTTTGAAATGGAGAAGTATCTATGCATGTGTTTTAGTGAGCTTGGAATCATTTTCTTCTGGAAATATACTGAGTTACCTATACATTTGCATGATATGTGAGAAAATATTAAATTTAGGAGACAAGGATGTCTGTGGTTCATGATCATCAGTGCAGTAATTGAAAACTCAGGAACTAGTCAGCTGGACCAGCTTTCCTATCTTCCTTGCTCAGTCACCTCACCAGAATTCAGTTTCTTCATTTGCGAAATTAGAGCAGTAGTGGATCCTAATGACTGAGCTTAATATAAAGAATATATGAGAACATAGAGATATGGCAAACCTTACGTGCTCAATTAATATGATCTATTATTATTATGACCCCAAAACTGACAAAATGTAGTGTTAACCTCATGTAAGGAAAGTCAAACAAATGTGCTGTGACCTGTTGTAAACTGAAACCACACAGGCCAATACTTCAGTATTCTTCTGACTTAATAGTACATACAAAAACTAGTCTTCCTTTTCATTTTGGCATTGTATCAGTGGTGGAAATACTTCATTTTTCTCTAAAACTTTGTTTATAGAGTATACTAAAATGATTTTCTTAAATGTGGGTCATATAGAGTATTAGAATATTTAATAATAAGGTATTTTTTATCCTGAAGGATAATTGCCTGCTCTGACAACAGAATATTATTTTCTAGTTTACTGAAAATACCTTCTTGAGAGTGACACTGAAGTCACACAGTTTAAGTTTGTAAATATTGGAGCATGCGGCGAACATCTCTCTGATCAAGGCTGTTGGAATACTGATGCTGGGTTGAAGAGCAAAGAGATTAGAGCTGGGGAGGAAGGATTCCTCCTATTAGGACCAAAGCATGTAATGCTGCTGCAAAAGACAAAGCTGCAGAGGTTAAGAGTGTGCTATATAAATGTCTGTATAGTGACCATCTAAACTTCAGAAGGAATGGTCTAGCAACATTTCCGGATTTTTATGCACCTAGAAATGTTCAACTGTTTTATTTCATAACTTAGCAACATTCTATCTACTGTTAGTAAAATTTAAAAGTGGAAAAGTCAGTAAAAGAAAAAAACAGAAAGCCCAGTTTTTCCATTCCCCCAATCACAAAATTTGTAGTTGATGTTGAGTCTGACACTATGAAAAACAGTTTTTAGTAGTGGCAAGTGGCAAGATTTGTAGTTTATACTTGCCTTGGACTTGTGAACATGTTTCTACAAAATTTTATTAGAAAATGCCCTTTTCTAAGAAACAAATTAGTTTAAGAAAGGACCAGGCAAATAAACTGGCATCCTTGAGATTGGAAAATCCTGCAGTGAGTGGCATTCCCTAAGTGAAGGTCTGGGCACAGCCTTGAAGACTGAATGAATTGCTTAATCTCCTCCACTTTGAAGACATGTACTTTGATTAGTGTCTAGGGCTGTTGTGAAGGGACTTAGAGTTTATGGCTTTTCTCTTTCTCTGAGCCTATAAGAGCAAAGAGCTATTGGTTGGTGGTATTTCTCACAAATTGAGTATCTCCTTCAATTATCACAACTACAGTTGACGCCAAGCAATTTAGAGGAGAAACAAATTTAACCTTCAAAAATTTCCAGGTGCCTTTTAAACTACATAATGTAGATCTAGATATCACAATGATTGACAAAGTATTATCACCATCACCATAGGAACCAGAAGATTTTTATGTAGTCCTGAAAGGATCTGACACATTTTTCAAAAGATAAACCCCCACTGATACTACCTGCTGTTAAGAGGTTTCAGTTCTCTAGCAGTCCTTAATCTTCATATTTTAAGATTTGTTTGTGAGAGAAGAAAGGTCTTTTTCAATTGTTCAGTAGTTTCACTGTTTATCTCAGTCTTACAACTGACAGTTGAGGTGAATGCCATTCTGTTTGGTTTGTAGAATTGTACCAGTTCATGACCCTGTGAATACTCACAGCCTAGATAAAATGCTGCCAGTGGGCCAAGGACACTTAGGGATAGGTCTGGTACCGCAGGGAAGGTTAGAATGGAACATCGGAGTTCTTTTGTAAACATAAATGTTTTCTTTGTGCTGAACTCCTAGCATTTGAGATTCGTACAATATTTGAAGCCTTCTCCTTAAACTTTTAGGGTCAAAAGCTAAGGGCCTATATTTCTTGGTGGCTAGAATTTAGGATTCCAAAATGTATATGTTTTCCCTCTACACTTCCACAACCACATTTGCAAGATCAGCTACGCTTCCTGTGAATTTAAAGAATCTTGTTACAAAAGGCAAATATTTTTCTTCGAATGAGTAAATAAGCAAAACAAATCTAAACAAATGTCAGTTCATAATTCTTTTGGTGTGAAATTCCATGTGTTCCAGAGCTCTCTCTTGTGCTTGGGTAGAAAGGTTAATGTTTTTGTTCAGGCATTTTTTTTTAAAGTGAATTAAGGCAATAAAATTCTCTAGACTGAGGTATGATGAGGCTAACTATTCTACAGCCATCTACCGTCTGACTTGTGTATTCTTGGCTCTCTAGCACTACTAATTGACTTCATTTGGTGAACAGCACGGGCAAATGTCCTCCTGATGTGGGAATGACTCTGAGGTCAGGATTATTCAGATTATTTTGCTTAGTAACATGAGTCTCTTTTGTTTTCTCCAAGCTTTTGTTTTGAAGAATTCCAAGCCTGTGGAAATGTTGAAAAAAATAGCACAATGAAAACCCACACACCCTTCTCCTAGAGTCACCGGTTGTCAATATTTTACTATAGTTATAGTCTTTCTATTTCTATTTATCTATGTAATAAAGATTCTCTCTAATTTCCCTATTTTTGAGCCATTTGAAAGTAAATTACAACATCGTGTCACTCCACCTCTTTTTTTTTTTTTGAGTTGGAGTCTCACTCTATCACCCAGGCTGGAGTGCAGTGGCACACTAACGGCCACTCCAGCGTCTACCTGCTGGGCTTCGGCAATCCTTCCGCCTCAGCCTTCCAAGTAGCCAAGACCACAGGTGCTGCGCTACCACTCCTGGCTAATTTTTGATTTTTTTATTGTAGAGACAAGGTTTCGCCAAGTTGCCTGGGCTGTTCTTGAACCCGTGGGCTCAGGCAATTCACTAACCTCAGCCTCCCAAAGTGCTGGGGTTACAGACTGAGCCACTGAACTGGCATCCAATCTCTTAATACTTTATTTATTGCCTAAAAATAGACATTTTCATACATTACCACAATACTGTTTTCATTCTTGAGAATTTAAAGTGTCACAATATGCAATATCAATATAGAGTACATATTAAACATTTTCAATTGTTTCTCAGATGCTCCCCAAAATATAATACATTTTTCTCCAAATGAAAGCTTTTGTTTTTTTTAACCTGACTTATTCATGTATTGTATTTGGCTGTGACATCTTTTTATTCTTCTTCAGTCTCTTTATTATTCTTTTGTATCTTATAAACACTTAATAAAGTGTTTTCTCTTGCTACAGGAACATTTTGAAGAGTCTAGTCCAATTGTCTTGCCAAATATCCTACAGTTTGGACCTCTGTGATTGTTTTCTCATGATGCAATTATAAAAATTTTGTTGACAAGAACACTACATAGGTGGTATTGCACACTTCCCATTTCATCATGTCTAGAGATGCATAATACTAAACTTAATTACTTGGTTAAGGTAGTTTTTAAAAGACTTTTCTTTAATAAAGGTACTGTGTCTCCATTGTAAAGTAATCAGTACTCTGTGGGGGAATTCTTTGTTATCACATAAAGAAGGTGAATACCCTGTTTCCTATCAACCTTTATCTAATGATTTTAGCATTAGTGAATGATCCTTATCTATATCAGTTAGGACGTTGTTGAGTGCCAGCTGATTCTCTATGTCTAACTTTGTTTTCTATTAACTCACTGAAATATAAGGGTTGTCTAAGTTTTTGAGTCTGTACCCATTCCACCCTTCTATTATTAATTTGTTCAATTTTACTTTCTTTGAGTTGACCATGATCAGAACCATCCTTTTTCACAAGTTTAATGTCCATCCCTATAATGATTTTGGGGTCCATTCTTAATGAAGCCAATGAGCAGAGTGTGTATTGTAATTGTTACTTTCCATTTACCTTTCTTTCTCCCTAATAAATCCCACAGGTTCATATTAAGGACTGTTTGTGAGTTAACATAACAGGTAAAGCTACAGCATATTGAAAACAAATTTACATCTGGGTAGACTTTGACCCAGTTTTGTGATTGCTCTTATTTCACAGGCAGTGTCAGAAAAAAATTGACCTGAAACTTTTTACTGTCTCAATAGTTCTTTAACTAGAATCTTTAAAAGATACATCACTCTATTTTGTAGTAGTGGGCATTGGTTTGAATATAGATAAAGATACAGGTTTAAGCACAGCAACATACAAAATGGTAATAACCAAGAGATCTGTTGCAGATCATGTTTTGTAGGAAACAGACTAATACAGAGACCAGTATGCAGAGAATAAAAGGGAGCTTAGTAGGCAGTGCTCTTAGGATTAACACCTGAGAAGGGAAGGGAATGGGAGAAGGTAGACTATGAGGCAGTTCCACAAGGCTTCAGCTGATCCCATGGAAGTTGCGTTGACTCTTCAGGGTTGTCTTGATTTAAGGCAAGAGGCAGTGTCTTTGTTTTTTGATTTGGAGTCTCTGTTACCCAGGTGAAGTGCAGTGACACATTCATGGCTACTGCAGCCTCCACCTGCTGGGCTCAAGCAATCCTTACACCTAGCCTTCCAAATAGCTGGAACTACAGTGTACTTGGATTACAGATGTGAGCCATCGTGCCTGACTGAGGCAAGGGACAATGTCTTTGCTTTCTCCAAACTTACTCCGTCCTTACCCCCAGCAGTCAGTCATTTGATGTAGGCTGCCTCTGGGAGGGGAACATGACCTTGGATAAGACATCTCTCTTTGGCTAAGGACAATTTTCAAAGGGAGCTGACAGCAGCAGCTGGAGGAAAGGTTTCTTCAGTCCAGAAAAGGATATCTGAGTGGGGCAGCATGGCACCCACTTTTGTCTAACTGCTACTGTACATCATTTTACTGCAGACCATGGGCTAGCAAGCTCTGGCCTATGGTGCAGATCTAGCCTACCACATGTTTATGTAAATGAAGTTTTACTGAAACACAGCCATGCTCATTCATTTATGTGCTGTCTGTGGCTGCTTTTGTGCTACCACAGAGTTGAGTTTTGACCGACACCTTATGTAGACTGTAAAGACTAAAATATCAACAATCTGGCCATTTACAGAATAAGTTTAGTGACTTGGCTATACACTCTCAGACTTTTTAAAAAGTTCGCTTAAAAAGACAGAATATTTGTGTTAAATGACTTGGGATTATTAACTAGATACATGTGGAAGTTGTTCCTGCCTATGCTTTATTGAAGAAAATGTTAAATGAGAATATAATTGCTGGAGATTTTCATGGAAGCAAAGATTAAAGGTCTAGTGAGAGAACTTATTTGAGGTTGGTAAACCCAGAGTTAGGTGTTAGAAAAGAATAGGAGCAAATTATTTATTTTAGGAGGGAAAATTTCCCATTCTAAGCATCTTTACGTTTTTTTGTGAGTAGTATATCAGAGAAAGTCTCATTCACTATAGAACAATGAGTGTTTCACTTTGGAATTCATTTATAGATTTTCTTAAATGAAAAACTCATTTTCGTATTCACATAGGGGAATGAATAAATGAAGATATAAAAGGAGAAAATATATACCTTTACCTGATTGTACTTATAATTTCTCTAGAATCACCTTTCATCTATTTCTTACTAGGCACCAATTCCACAAAAATCACATTGTTGACCAGATAAAGTAGAAGTTTTTTTTGAGTTGAAGTCTCACTCTGTCGCCCAGACTGGAGTGCAGTGGCCGCTCCTGGTCACCGCTGCCTTGACCTGCTGGGCTCCGGCGATCCTTTCACCTCAGTCTTCCAAGTAGCCGGAATTACAGGCATGCGCAACCACGCCCGGCTGATTTTTTGATTTATTGTAGAGATGAGGTCTCGCTGCCCAGACGGGTCTCGAACCCACGTGCTCAGGCAATCGACTCACCTCAGCCTCCCAAAGGCGCGGGCTTACAGGCTGAGCCACCGAGCCCAGCTTCAGAGAGCTTTTAATAAACTGCTCTGGAAACTTGAAAGCGATGTAAATCATATTTTTTATTTCAAGTTGCACAGAATGATATTTCAAAAACAGCTTGTATTCCTACCAATCAATATAAATTAGATTAGTAAGAACCTAAACTTAAAATGATGGTTAAAGCTAGTTATAATATCATCTTATCAATATATAACAAATTTGGTTGTTGGGAAAGTGACATACTAAGCCTGGCCTGACATGTCATTTAACTTAACCCATATTTATTGCAATAAAAATGCACAGTTTTTGCTTGAATTGATAGGCAACAGCTGATTTTGGACAAAACTAGTGCAGAAGTATAATCTCCTCTTATGAAAATATAATGTTCAGTGACATATTCAAATGGCTATAGAGAGAATACGGAAAAGCTCTCCAGAAAGTTATTGTAACAGAGAGCAAAACCCTAGGGATTTCCTACATGTTAAAAGTCAAAGACTTTGATGACCCACAGATCTCCATTCCTTCTCTGGCCTCATCTCTTTCTGTCTCTCACTCCCTTCAGTGGTGCAGGGCCTGGTTGCTCCTCCAAATCTCCTGGCTTGGATCTTTGCACTAGCTATCCCTCTGGCTTGCTCCTCATGTCCTTTAAGTATTACTAAACTGCCATCCCTTCTCAGACAGACTTACTCTAACCTTACGATTCATTTTGCAGAGCCTGCTTAATTTTCTTCCATTGCCTCTATAAAATTTTATTACACTGCATAATTCACTTATTTTGTTTCTTTTTTGCTACCCCTGCTACAATGTACATTTCATGGGAGAGAGGTGGTATTTTTGTCTGTTTCTGTTCGTGCCTGAGCCCTGAGTCCTTAGAGATAGTCTCAACATATAATATGTATGAATATTTATTGAATGCCTAAATATATTTCTGAATGAAGATATATACACATTGTATATATAAAATATATAACATATTTTAAAAAGTAAAATTCATATGAAATATTTACAGATCCTCTGAAAGACTTTGCAAAACTCTAGAGTTTCACAAGTCCAGCTTGAAATCAACTACTAAAGTCTTTGTTCTTTCCCATATTTTTAGAGAGTCATGCAGGAAGCCCAGGAGTGAGAGTCAAAAATACAAACTGTTGGCAATCATCCACACTGCTCTTCTGAATGAATGATATCACAAAATTTATCCCTGATATGTACTAATGTTCTCACCTATTTTATTTGGTTCTAGTTATAAGTAAAACATGTAAAAACACTTTATTTCTCCCTCTAACACCGTTTAAGTCTGCACCATTAAGACATTAACAGAATTGTTTCATTTCTAACCTTCATGTAGATTATTAGAACTGGAAAGGTCCTTGGTGGCCATCTAATATAAATGTCTCATTTCCAGGTGAGAAAACTGAGCCTTCAAGAAATCGTAGCTTGCCCTAAGTCATCCAGCTTGATTAGCAGAAATTAATCAGTATTGAAGCCAGGTATTCTATAGCTTTCTATAGTTGAGTTCTCTTTCTTGAATCCATGCATGAAATGACATACTCTATTTTAATAAATATGGAGTCATTTAAAAATAGAGCAAGAGCTCACCAACGTGGGAAGGAATGGCTTAGAGATAGGATTGCACTAAGAGGATGCACTTGGGTGTCCTCCTGAGCTAGAGGGCTGGTCCTCCATCCAATTTATCTAGATGAGGAGCCAGAGAATACAACTCAAACACTGTTTTCACTACTATGGCATTTAGGCTTGCATAAGATCTTGGCATTCTTTAAAGGAGAAGTGTTACCAAGGAAGAGAGAAGTAAGCAAAACTCTTGATAAGAACTTGACTTAAACAGGAAAATATAAAATTTTATTTTTGTTATTGCAAAGAAAGCAATACTGATAGGGCAGAATTAACATCATGTTGCCAGCTAAGCTCTCTAATATTCCTAGTAAAATCTTTGTGCTATGAAATAGAGTTTCAGAGCAGGTGAAGATGTGAAGGAGACCTGTATATGATTTTGTTTATGTAAGCTTGAAGATTAAATACTCTATGTTTTTCAGATTCTTGTTATTTCCATTCTTTAAAATAAGTAGGAAAAGACATATAAAACATAATTTTTCCTCAGTGGAAAATCAATATAAAATTTAGTTGGGAAAATCAATATAAAAAAAATTTAATTTATTTAAAATATAAAATAAATTAATTAATTAACATCCAGATACAGAGACATATTTAATGTTATTAAACCCACATTTGAAATCCAAATAGTTTGGAGAAAGGCTAAATAAGCACTTCAAATAAAATCTAAGTTTGTGAAGATACAATTCTCTTTATGTTTTGCCTGGAACAAGCCTCTCTGAAGTGTAAGGGAAAGTCTCACACCACAAGGATGGTTGGAGGATACAATCATATTCAGATTTTATAGCACATCCCCTACACTTGGTCTTTCTGTGTCATTGGTGATCATACCCAGATTTATGCAGCACATCTTTGCACTTGTTTTTTTTGGGTCATTAGCCAATAACCCGTTCAGTCAAAAATGAAAAAGGAGTTTTGCTTAAATTCTTAAATAATTTCAATGTTTACATATTTGTTGATTTAAATATTATTTGAATTTTACCTTTCTATCTTTCTTCTCTATTTTTTTTTATTTTTTCTCATTTTTATCCTAGGGAAATTAAAGCACTAATAATACACAGGAATATTCTAGCAGTGTAAAGAATGTAACAATACAGAAGAATATGGAGTAAACCAAGTACCTTCCCCTGCATCTCACTTTCTGCCCAACTTTACCCCTCTTCTCAGACCTCTCCATTCTCACTTCATTCTCAGAAAAATAATAATCTCTAATAGTTTTTTTTCTTTCGAGGTTGAATTCTGAAATGGAAGGGGGAAGGGAGAAAATACCAACACATACTATTGGGAGTCTAGATATAGATGTTTAGTAATCCCACTGGAACCTTCCTACTGCTGTTGGAAGTATAAAATTTTATGACTACTTTGGAAAACCATATAACATAATTTACTAAAGTTGATTAAGGCATGTACTATGAAATGTTTGGAATCAGGAATGAGACAAGAATACATGCACTCACCACTGCTATCCAAAATTGTACTGTATTCTAGTCAGAGCAATAAGGTTTTTAAAAAAAGAAATTAAAAAAATGATTGAAAAAGAAAAAATAACTCTTTTTTTTTGAGTCAGTGTCTCACTCTGTCACTCAGGCTGTAGTGCAGTGGCATGCTCATGGCCACTGCAGCTTCGACTGGGGATTTCTAAAAGAACTGGACATTGACCTTCCGTATGATCCAGCAATCCTCCTACTGGGCATATACCCAGAGGAACTAAAATCATTCTACAAAAAAGATACCTGCACAAGCATGTTTATTACAGCACTATTCACAATAGCAAAAACATGGAACCCACTGTGCTACCCATCAAGACTGGATTGGATTAAACAAATGTGGTACATATACACAAAAGAATATTATGCAGCCATAAAGAAGGACAAACAAATGAACATCACATCAACTTGGATGGATGTAATCTATAATACCCAGTGATCTATCATAGAAACAGAGTACCACATGTTCTCACTCATAAGCGGACCCTGAACATTTATTATAATACTATAAGAAAGAAATTGGCAGTAGTGGGATACTGCCAGGGGACACAATATCAATAAGGTTAACTGATCTCAAACCAGGCAAAGTGGGGGTCAAAGGGAGGCCCAAACTTTACCTGTAGATGACAACTTGTATACACAATCCTGAATTGTATCCTACATCTTTAAAATAAAAAATAATAAATAAAATTGTCAACAGCAAATTATATATTTCATGTGAAAAGTCACAAGCATCTATAGAAATGGTCTATATTAAAAACAATTTTATTTATATATATCAACAGCAAAAATATAAAATTAAAATATAAGTTTTAAATGCCTTTTATGAAGAGCACCAGAAAGTATCAAATGTTTCAGGAATGGAACCTATGAAACATTTCTGAGAGAATTATTGATGATTTTAATAAATGGAAGAAAGTACATACTCATTGCTAGAAAGTGTGAACATTTTAAAGATGCCAATTCCCCCTAAATTGATCTATAGATTCAATGAAATTTGTATAAAAAGCTCAGTAGTTTTACTTTGTGGAAATTAAAAAACTCATTCTAAGATTTATACAGAGATTCAGAAGCCAAAAACAGATAAGATAATTTTGAAGAAGAATAAAGTTAAGGGATATACTCTACTAAATATCAATAATTTAGTTAGAACAATTAAGACACTGATATTGTCCAAAGTATAAACAAAAAACCCAGTGAAAAGTCTAGAAACAGATGATGACATGTGAAATGGGACACTTCTGAGCAATGAGAAAGACTACACACATCTAAAAGGTAACATAGGTATACAAACTATTTTTATGACCTTGGAATAAGCAAAGATTTGTTAAACACAATGTACAATTACTGACCATAAAGGAAAAAGTTGGTAAATTACAATATATAAAAACTAAAACACCTATCAAAATATTTTCTTAATAGACTGAAAAGTAACCAGCTGCCTATGTTTTTAAAACCCAAGATCTGTGGGTTTTTTTTGAATTCCATAGACAACTATTTTCTTTATATTTTAGTTGGGATGTTCCCTTATGTTTATCTGCAACAGTTAATTATACTGATTTTTAAAATGACTTCTGTTTTCTCTTAGATTTTAATTCTCCTGCTTTCAGGGTTCTGTTTCTTCCTTTCACTTATGTTGGTTTTCTTCAAATGTTGGATGATTACTCTTTGTGAGTTCATTTCACACTGATATTTAAACTTCTGTTTTTCCACTTGTGAATTAGAGGAGCTTTTAATTAGAGAAACTTTCCTTCAGTGACTGCAAGGGTGGGTTGGTTTGTTCCAGTGGAGTGGGCGTGCAGGCCATTTGTCTATTCCGTTTGTGGTCTCTTCATCCTCTTGGTAAATACTGGAGGTAACCTGGAGCATTCCTCTGTTTCTGCAACCCCACTTCCTGCTTGAGATGATTAGTCCAGAGGTAAAAGCTGCTCTTATCTTTCAACTCTTGTTCAGCCAGAGCAGAGAGGGATGGAGATGCTGATTTGTTGTGAAGCTATATATGCATTCCCCAGTGTCCCTCTAATCACCACCAAGACCTATCTACTCCTTGGATCTCTTTACACTTAATATGGAGCATCCTTCAAACTCCATAAAATTTCTTCCATATTTCAGACTAAGGTTTCTCCGATCTGGGGGGCTGGTTTCAGTGGCATGTGACCTGTGACATCCCATAGTCTTGTACTCAATAGGGTCCTGAGCTTGGTTTAATGCTCCTTTTTTGCTCTCTTGAAATTCTTAGTGGTTTTTGAATAAGGGTGCTGGATTTTCATTTATTCTGAGCCTTGTAAATTGTGTAGCTGGTCCCCCCAGTCTGATATCTCTTTCAATGAATCTCAATTCCTTAATAGCTTGCAGAATTCTTTAAACATTTTTTAAAATCTGGGCTTGTAATTCCTTCCTGTATTCAAAAAACTTCTCTTTTTATTTCTCTTACTTTGCAAACTTTATTAAGGCACAAAATTTGCTCATTATAAGTGTTCCATTCAAATATTATTTAGTAAATTTAGAGTTGTGGAAACATTACTGCAATTGAGTCCTAGAACATTTCCATTGCTTCAAAAAGACATCTTAGGCTCATCTGTAGTCATTTTCTATCTCCGTCCCCAGGCCTAGACCATTCTCTATTTTAAAAATATTTTTTAATGGAAGTATTTTTTTTTTTTTTTCCTTTCAGCACGTTTGAGATTCTTGTAGATCCTGGATGTTAGGTCTTTGTCAGATATACAGTTGGCAAATATTTTTTCCCATTCTGTGGGCTGTCTCTCTGCTCTCTTGTTGGTTTATTTTACTTTGCAGAAGATTTTTGGTTTAATGAAGTCCCACTTGTCTATCTTATCTCTTATGGCATGGTCATCTGATGATTTGATCAAGAATTGGTTTCCTACTCTGATTTCTGTAAGGGTGTCTCCTGCATTTTCTAAGATTCTTATGGTTTGAGGTTTTACATTTAGGTCTTCGATCCATTTAGAGTTAATTTTTGTGTATGGTGATAGGTAGGGGTCCTGTTTCAATCTTCTGCATGTGTTCAGCCAGTTTTCCCAGCACCATTTTACTGAATAGATTCTCCTCTTTCCAGTGGTTGTTGGAGGCTTTGTCAAAAATGAGTTGGTTGAGAATTGGTTGAGAAATTGAGGTTTTGCTTCCAAAATCTCTCTCCTGTTCCACTGGTCCATATGCCTGTTCTTGTACCAATACAAGACCGTCTTGATTATTGTAGCCCTATACCAGGCTGTTTTGATTATTGTAGCTTTATAGTAAAATTCAAAGTCTGGAAGGGTGATACCTCTGGCTTTGTTTCTTTTTCTAAGGATTGTTTTGGCTATTCGTGGTCGCTTATGTTTCCATATGAAGTTCTGTATTGTCATTTTCAGGTCTGGGAAGAATGATGTTGGTAATTTAATGGTTATTGTGTTGGATCTGTAGATTGCCTTTGGTGGGATGGACATGTTAACAATGTTGATTCTTCCTATCCATGAGCATGGATTATTTTTCCATTTGTTTGTGTCTTCTTGGATTTCTTTGAGCAGTGTTTTATAGTTTCCTTTGTAAAGTTCTTTCACTCTCTGGTTAGGAAGATGCTGAGGTATTTCATTTTTTTGTGTGGCTACTGTGAATGAGATTTGGTTTTTGTGATTTGGTTCTCTACCTGTTTGTTGTTGGTATATAAGAATGTGACTGTCTTTTGCACATTTATTTTGGACCTCGAGACTTTGGCAAAGAGCTTTATCAGTGCAAGAAGGTTTTTGACAGATGCTCTTGGATTTTTGAGGTCTAGGATCATATCATCAGCAAAGAGGATAACCTAACTTCCTCTTTTCCTATTTGGATACCCCTTATTTCCTTTTCTTGTCTATTTGTTGCAGTCAGGCAATTCCAACACAATGTTGAACAGGAGGGATGAGAGTGGGCAGCCTTGTCTTGTTCTGGTTTTTGGGCAAAATGCTTCCAGTTTCTGTCCATTTAGCAATATGATGGCTGTGGCTTTATCGATTTCTAAAAGAACTAGAAATTGAAGTTCCATATGACCCAGCAATCCCTCTACTGGGAATATACCTAGAGAAACTCATATTATTCTACCAAAAAGATACCTGCACACACATGTTTATTCACAATATTCACAATAGCAAAAACTTGAAACCAACTGTGCTGCCCATTGAACCTGGACTGGATTAAAAAAATGTGGTACATATACATGATGGAATATTATGCAGCCATAAAGGAGGACAAACATATCGACCTCTCAGCAAACTTGGATGAATTTAGAGTCTATAATATTCAGTAATCTATCACAGAAACAAAGAACAGAGTGCCATATGTTCTCACTCACAAGTGGACCCTGAACATTTATCATAATAATATAAGAAAGGGATTGGCAGTAACGGATTTCTGCTGGAATGATGGAGGGGAGACGACATTCATGTGAGTACCTGATCTCAAACCAGGCAAAGTGGGTACTGAAGGGAGGCACAAACCTGTACAATGACCACTTGTATACCTAATCTTGCATTGTACCACACATTTTTAAAGTTAAATATAAATTAAAAACAAAAACAAAAAAAGGATTGGACAAACAAACAAAAAAACAAACCCCCAAACCCTGTGAGACAACTATGATCATCTTTATTTAAATGTTGAGAAAAAATAAATGATTTTAATAAACATAAAAAATCCATTTTTAAATACAAATTCTTGAGGTGTACATGTATGGGAGTGGGGATTGTAGATTTCCCTTCAACGAAGTTAGAAGAAGGATCTTTAAGAGAATGAGAATACCTTCAAAAGAGCAGTGTGTCAGACTATCAAACTGAACTGTCAGCTGTCTTTCACTTCCTTTGCCCTTCAATAGGTGGTTAGTGAGAGGCCACTATTGAGTGAATGCAAGACTGATGATGAGACAGGGTGTAGAATCTATTTTAATTTAGGCGCTTCTATTTATACTCCTGGACTCAAGTAATCCATCCACCCACCTCAACCTCCAGGGTAAATGGGACTACAGGCATGAGCCATAACACCTGACTTTTTGTTGTTATTGTTTGTTTGTTTGTTTGTAGAAATGGTGTCTCGCTATGTTGCCTAGGCTGGTCTTAAAACTCCTGGGCTCAAGTAATTCTCCTGTCTCGACCTCCCAGAGTGTTGCGAGTACAGGCGTGAGCCGCCAAGCCCAGCCTATTTTATATTTTCAACAAAAAGAAATTACTTGAAATAGTATGACCATCTTGCTTAAACTCGTGTCTGGTATATTTTTAAACTCAATAAAACAAAATTAGAGATACATTATACAAAGCAAAACTTTTACAATCATTCTTTTAAAATTTTAATTTGTATCATATATATTCCGATTATAAAATTTATAAATTGTTATATTTATAGAATTGCAAAATATAGAATGGTGTAGAGAGGAAAATATATCTCTAATTATGATAACACTGTATCACATTTCCTCCTAATATTTTTCTTTGCAAATATGTGTTTATCTAATGGAGTGATTTTTCTTTTTTGTCCAGAATGGGAACATAACTCACATACAATTTTCTGCTTGATTTTACACACACACACACACACACACACACACACACACACACACCCGCACAAATGATCATATATATATGTATGATATATAAGCATTCTTAAAAAACATAATTTATTTGTGTGGATAACAGTTGACCTTGAAAAAGGAAGAGCCTCGGAGCAGGGTCAAATACTGGTCTGAACACGGAAATGATTAAATACTGGAATGTGATTTGGAATTTTCTGCATGGTGCTATAACAAGGAGACTCAAGATGATAGAAATTCTCCTTCAGGATCACCTTATTACAGAACTCTAATAATGAAGCATGCTAGAGAAGGTGGAAGATTCTTTTAGTTAATTTACTTAGACGAATTAAAATAGCTTTCATTTTTCAAATATGAATACTTTCTACATATTTCTTAATATATTTACATTATAGTATTTATTTGCATTTTTTTTTTTTCTCTAAGAGATTGTTATTCCACTAAGGTGAGATCTATGCTTAGTGTGATTTCCAGCACAAAGTAGGTGTTTATTAAAAGTTTATTGATTAGCAAATGAGGGAGGAATGAGAAAAACGTACTGTTTTTGTTCTTGATCACTATTTAGGTATCTGAGTAAGCCCACTAATGTTGCCAAATTCAGAAAGCACATAGATATGTAACCTAATTAGTTAAGTCCTATAAAGTCATACAAAATCATTTGGCAAGGTGCCTGGCACATCATAAGCCCTCTATAAATACTAGCTATTATTATTAATAAAAATGATCTACCTCCATATGGTCAGAAACCAGAGCACCCAGAAATGAGGGCCAGGAATTGTAATGGCTGCAAACGGGTAGCAATTGTGGCGCCAACACCCAGAGATGGGGAAGGGCCTGCTCTAGTCTGGTTTTTCCAACTGGAAACGTGCTTGGAGTGCCCCTCTGGCCAACCTCCTTTTCATCTGCAGATATATTATTGAAAATTGTAGCTCAGCCCTGTCATTCTAAATTACATTAGGAGGATTAGGAGATGCTCTGCAAGGAGAAAACAGATTTTGGCAATTTGATTTCAGGAAGACTTGAAAGGTCAGAGATGGAGGGCCAAGGTGGATAAAAAAAAAAGTGCTCTGAGCTTCTGCAGTGAGAAACAACAATTTAGAGCAAGAATGACAGTTATGGACGTTGAGCTACATTCTGTTCAATAAAAATCATCAGCCATGGTAGAATGTTATTTGTCTATTTGAGGAGGTGGGAGATACGTTCAATCATCCAAAAGGAATGTAGTTTGTTAATTTTGTGTTTCTCATATGATTTCTAGTTAAAGTGGTATTTTTGACTCATCAAAACATTTTTCCTTATTTAGTACAGCTAAAAAGTTGTTTTGATTCCCCCTTGGTATTTCTTATTATTTTCATCAACTTTTTCGCAAAGCTGCTTTTTAAAGAGTGCTAAAATGTTCATGCTTTAAGTAAAATCTGTTGCCTTCTTGTCAACAACTGGCAATTATGTAGGAGTTTAATGAAATAAATACACATATTAAGTTTTTTAAGAATGCATTTTTACACAGTCACTTGTTTGTTTAACTAACAGTTCTAATGTCATGTTTTGTTGTTATTTAGAGATGACAGTTTTTGTTTGTGTTTTTTTTAACCAACTATGGTTCTGAATAAGTAGACATTTGAACCTGAGATACGAGTATATATGTTTGTGAATTAAGTGGTTAATATTATGGGTTTGGCATCTAACCTCTGTCAAGTTACTTAACATCTCAGCTGCAGTTTTCTAATCTATAAAATGAAAGTAATAGTATCCTGCTTGTAGGGTTCTTGTGAGGATTAAATGAGCAAATAAATGTGTTACATGTAGAACTTGGTGCATAGTAAATGCTCAACAAACAGTGCTTTAAAAAATTTATTTACATGTGAGAGTATGAGAGACAGTCTAGCAGGCATTGTTTTTCTGACAGATGTTTATATGACTGTGCGGAGAGATTGTAAACATCTGTGCTTTGGTTACCATTTTCCTGATTTATTTAAGCACGTGGATTTTGTAAACTATTTTAAACTAATCAGATACAGGCAATGCCACTGACACTGCACAGATGGTTTCCTCAATTCATCAGCAGTGGCTGGGCAGGGTAACTCTAAAAATTAGAGGCAAGGAAATTTGAGCTTTTGAATTTTGAGTCTTCTGAAGTGCTTTTACACTCCTATCTGCTTTAGATCTGATGCTGAAAAAGTCTATCTTTCACAATATATTTTTCTTAGTGCCACAAGGACTGCCTGACTCGTTAGAAAGAGTTCTGAGGCTGTGATAGGAAGGAAAGTACATAGAAAAACTTGAGAGAGTTAAAAACCACAATTTAACACCTGTTCTAAAGTTCATTTTTATTATCAGAACATTAAATAAATGTAAAGGTAAGAGAGCAGGTTTTTTTGAAATATCCTTTCCACAAAAGTATTACATACTCACTGTCGACAACTTAGAAAACACAGAGGACCGAAACTAATTTCCCCATAATTCTTCCACCCTGTAAATAACCTGGACATTTTGATTATATCTTTTATTCTGATTATTTTTGTACATATGGATACACTTTGCATACATATGCTTTATATGCATACATGCATATATATGTGTATTTTATAGAAATGGAACCATAGAACATAGTGTTTTGTAACCTGTTTTTTCTGCTTAGTGAGGTACTTATAAAAATTGTTTATAACATTTGAATGTTCTTTTCTTTTCTTTTTTTCGAGTTGGATCCTCAGCCTTCCAAGTAGCCAGAACTACAAGCACGTGCTACCATGCCCAGCTAATTTTTTGATGTATTGTAGAGATGAAGTCTCGCCAAGTTGCCCAGGCTGTTCTCAAACTCGTGGGCTCAGGCAATCCCCTCACCTCAGCCTCCCAAAGTGCTGGGATTATAGGCTTGAACCATTGCGCTGGCCTGAATATTCTTTAATAAGATCCTTTTACAGATGGAAGCAATCCACTGCAAAAATAAAATGATATTTATTTCCTTAGTCTCCTAATTATTGAGACTTTGTTTTCAATCTTATTGGTATCATTAATAAATGACTGATAAACAGTCTTTATCTAAAAGGGAAACATTTGAAAGAAACTGAGTGGACATCAAATCCAAGTTCTCTATTCTGGCAAGGTTTTCCCTACAAAATAAATTGTATTTGAAATCACATAGTGAATAACACAAATCATTAAAAAAGTTTTAAGGCAAAACACATGAAAACGGGAAGCTGTAAGTTTCACAGAATAGAAGCAGTAGAAAATATGGCTGCAGGTGTAGTCTCTCAGTACATACAACTCTTGCCTCACACAGTAACATGGACTATAAAATGACCTTGTAGATGGAAACCTACCAAAGTGATGCTCATCGTTAATGGGAAATGTTGGTTGTCCATGACCTTTAAAAGTTTCTGTCAAGAAAAAGCTTTTGATAAAATTCAGCATCCCTTCTTGATAAAAACCCTCAAACACTTAGGTATAGAAGAACATATCTCAAAATAGTAAGTGTCATCTACGATAAAACCACAGCTAACATATTGCTAAATGGACAGAAACTGGAAACATTTCCCCTAAAAACTGGAACAAGAAAATGTTGCCCACTCTCACTCCTCTTGTTCAACATTGTATTGGAAGTCCTGGCTCGGGCAGTTAGACAAGAGAAGGAAATCTGGGGTATCCAAATGGGAAAAGAGGAAGTCAAGTTATCCCTTTTTGCTGATAATATGATCATACCATGAAAATCCAAGAGAATCTGTCAAAAACCTTCTTGCACCAATAAAGGACTTTGGCAAAGTCTCAGGGTACAAAATAAATGTGCAAAAGACAGTTGCATACCTATACACCAACAACAAGTGGATAGAGACCCAAATTAAAAGCACAGTCCCATTCACTATAGCCACACACACGAAAATGAAATACCTCGGCATCTTCCTAACCAGAGAAGAGAAGGACCTTTACAATGAGAACTACAAAACACTGCTCATAGAAATCCAAGAAGACATAAACAAATGGAAAAATATTCTATGCTAGGAATCGGAAGAATCAGCATTGTTAAAACATCCATCCTACCAAAGGCAATCTACAGATTCAACACAGTATCCATTAAGTTACCAATATCATTCTTCTCAGACCTGGAAATGACAATACAGAAATTCATATGGAAACATAAATGGCCACAAATAGCCAAAACAATCCTTAGCAAAAGAAACAAAGCAGGAGGTATACACTTCCAGACTTCAAACTTTACTGTAAGTCTACTCTAATCAAAACAGCCTAGTATTTGTACAAGAACAGGTACATAGACCAATGGAACAGGATAGAGATTCTGGAAGCAAAGTCTCAATTTCTCAACCAACTCATCTTTGAAAAAGCCTCCAACAACCACTGTAAATGGTGCTGGGAAAACTGGCTAATCACATGCTGAAGATTGAAACAGGACCCCTACCTATCACCATACACAAAAATTAACTGTAAATGGATCAAAGACCTAAACATAAAACCTCAAACTATAAGAATCTTAGAAAATGCAGGCGACACCCTTATGGAAGTTGGAACTGGCAACCAATTCCTATTCAGAACCCTAAATACCCATACCTTAAGAAGTAAGACAAGTGGGACCTCATCAAACTAAGGAGCTTCTGTAAAGCAAAAGAAACCATCAAGAGAGCAGGGAGACAGCCACAGAACAGGAAAAAATATTTGCCAACTGTATATCTGACAAAGGCCTAACATCTAGGATCTACAAGGAACTCAAATGTGCCGAAAGGAAAAAAACAAACAGCCTCTTTAAAAAGTGGGCAAGAGACATAAAAAGACACTTCTCAGAAGAAGATACACAGGCAGCCAACAGACACAAGAAAAAGTGCTCACCCTCACTCATCATCAGAGAAATGCAAATCGAAACCACATTGAGATACCACCTAACCCCAGTAAGAGTGGCCATCATTAATAAAACAAACAACCACAGATGCTTGCGAAGATGCAGAGAAAAAGGAACACTTCGACACTGCTGGTAGGAATGCAAACTAGTGCCACCTCTTTGGAAGACAGTGTGGTGTGGTGGTATCTGAAAGAACTAGAAATTGACCTTCCATATGACCCAGCAATTCCACTACTAGGAATATACCCGGAGGAACTCAAATCATTCTACAAAAAAGAAATCTGCACATGTATGTTTGTTGCAGTTCTATTCACAATAGCAAAAACATGGAACCAACCATGTTGCCCATTGAAGCTGGACTGAATAAAAATATGTGGTATATATACACAATGGAATATTATGCATCCATAAAGAAGGACAAGCATATGGACTTTGCAGCAACTTGGATGGATTTAGAGTCGATCATACTCAGTGATCTATCACAGAAACAAAGAACAGAGCACCATATGTTCTCACTCATAAGCGGACCTTGAACAATCATAATACTATAAGAAAGCAATCAGCAGTAGTGGGAAACTGTCAGGGGAGGGGGTATAGGATTGACAGTTGAGGGAAACTGCTAGGGGAGGGGGCATACCTCATCAACAAGCGTACCTGCATAATCAATGTTTGTATACTTAACCCTGAATTGTACCCCACATCTTTATAATAAAAAAGAAAAAAATTTCTGTCAAATGTTAAAAGCTCTCTTAATGTTGGTTATAAATATACTATGCAAAAAATAAAAAATAGTAGCAAAACCAATACTTAGTATAATGTAACTTAAAACATTACAAACATTGAGAATTAAATGTTGTATTCCTTTGTAAAAAAAAAAACTTATCATAAATAGTTTGAACAGTGCTTTCTTTATTCTTATTGAGTACAACTTATGATATATGCAAGATATCTTTTGTATGCCTTGACAAATTTTGGTCAGCTTCTAGTACTGCATCCTTGGATCTGTCAGTGTTGTGAAGTATCTCTGAGAGTGCCTTTAACCTGAAGTTTTTTTGTCAACCTGTGGCAGTTTTTCTAGGACAACTTCTTCTTGTTCACACAACCACTTTTCTCATTCATGTCTATTCGTTTGTCATCTCTAAGTGCCTTTGACCATGTGTCTAGAGTCTCTCTAACAGCAGTAGTGTCAAGATGCCCACCATTAGTGGTTTATTCTATAACTTCACAAATATTTTATTTAAATTTCATTTTTAGCATCATTACCTTTCATTTCTTTGCTGTACTTTTATCTTTGTTGACCCCTACCTTTTTTGATTAGTCATTTTAAAATAATATGTCATATGAGTTTAACACAGGGAAGTCAAGGAGACAACACAACTACATGCTTTGCTGTCTGTGCATGAACTAAATAGAAGATGTGAGATGACCAATTTACCAATGGAAATTTTTAAAAATGACATGATTGGTCATTGATCAGGATAAACATCTGTTATTTATGTTGTGATTTGTAGACTAAAGAGTTAGCAGTGAAGTTTATACCTTATGCAATTAATTATAGTCAATTACCTTGGTAATGGAAATATGAACAATGTTGCTGGGGACCAGTTTTATTTAACTAAACTGTGTTAATGGAAATTTACATATTGGAGGTGTAGAAAGAAAAGACTGCTTGTATTTATTTACACATAATGAATGAAGGGGATGGCTTCCCAAGTTGGTTTTAATAGCTGTGAATGGCTGCGTTTCTCACTGTCCCACACAACTTGGTGGACAGCATTGGAATCTGAAGAATATACTATACTTAGGTCTCTATAACATCCTCCACAACAGAGTCCTAAATCACACTGGTCAGTTGACTCACTGCAATGGGACAAAAATCTAGAAATCAAATTTCTTTTTGCTTCTCTGATGCCATGGTGCCACTGAACTCATTGAGAATTTAAGTCTAACTTGGCATCTAATTGTTTCCTCTCATTATCCCTCTGTAAATCTCCCTCTTTATCCACCCCCCCACCCTGCCCCGATGGGCAGCAACAAAAAGAAGCTCATGTTCTGCCAGCCAAGTCTAAATGAACAATTCTGAATGATAGATCTTTGAAGTCAAGATCAGGTCAATGGTGTTAAACACTGAGTGGGGAAGGAGGAACAATAAACTAAGAGAATTGAGGAATTTGCAGTTGAGTCTGTAAACAAAGGGGATTGATAGTATCTGAAGACAAAGGGAGGTATTCATTGGAAAGAGGGTGAAATGGTCTTAGGAAAAAGGAATTGAGAAGATAGGAGATTCCTCACAGTGTCTTGATATGGTGTCCCAATTATCTTTGCACCACAGTGTCAATTGTATGTGAAGACCATGTAAGTGTTAAATGAAGCAAAAGTGGTTTGATTGACATTGGGATTCTACCACAAAGATAAACATTTTTATTAATATCAATTTTGGAGAAATAATATTTTTATAAAACCTAGGTTAAATATGACTGACTATATAAACAAATAAAATGGACTAAAGATGAAAGCTAAACACCAGGGTATTCAATGGGACATTCATTTTTCTCTCTGTAGTTCATGATTTGTGCTTCTCTTCATTGTCATCAGGTAGTCAGGATAATCTTTTAGAAATGTAAATCATATCATGTAGTTTCTTGCTTAAAAATTTCCAGTGGCTTTCACTGTACCAAAAAAAAAAAATCTAAAAAGTTTTCTATGACTCACAAGACCTAAGTGATCTGGTCCCTAACAAATGTTCTGATCCCAACTCTTAATCCTCATCCCTCACCACTCTCCTATTCTCCAATATGTTTTAGTCATGCTTGTCTTTTTTTGTTGTTGTTGTTCCATAAATATGCCAAGCTCATTGTGGTCTTAGGGTCTTTGTTCTTGCTGTTCCCTCTGTTTGCCAAGTTCTATCTATAGACCTTCATATAGAAAACTCTTTGCAAAGTATCTAACATATGAAAGAGACAGTAAGTATTGTTACTGTAACATTCTTTAGATGTTCTTCTGTATTTAGAATGCCTGATTGTTCTGGATTTTCTTGTTCATTTTTGCCTGTTTTTGAAATAAAGAATGAATAATAATAACCCACCCTATGGGGGAAAAGATGGCAAGTGTGTCTACTTCTGTCAGCATAAACTGGTTATGCAGAAGTAACAGACAGTTTTCCAAATCTCAGTGGCTTAAATCAATACAGATGAAATTTTTGCTCATGTTTTCTGTCCAGTGTGGGTTGGCAAGACAGTTTTCACTGTAGAGAGGCTAACATTTTATGATACTACCAACTCAACATGAGGTTTCATGTTTTGCCATGTCAGAAGAAGGTAAGAATAGTAAGTAGAACTTGTCAAGGTATATAGTTTATTCTAGAAGTGATCCATATCATTGCCCAGATTTTATTGACCCTAAGTCTAGATCTGCTGTCTCCTTTATGCATTCTCATCTTAATGACAGGAGCTAGATTTTTTAAATTAAAGTTTTCAAAATAATTAAGGAGTTATTTCAACAAAAGGGAAACTCAACAATAGAGACTAGAACAATGGTTGGTCTATTGTAAGTGTTTAATAAATATTTTTTGATTGATTATAAAATAAGTATTTTTTATAAATCAATATTTAAGATAATGAATCAGTAATTTAAATACAAAGAATTTGTATATGCTCATTGCATTAGGAGGAAGAGAAAAACTCAGTATGTTATCCATCTAATAACTTCCACTTTTTGGGAGGAGGCAATGCTGGGTCTATCTTTTTTTCACTTATTCAGGTCACTAGGTTGATCTATGTACTATCCCAGCTATGTCATATCTCTTCTTCAGAAAAGAGGTTCAAGTCTAAGGATATTAGAAAGAGAAGTGAATGAATCCTTTGATTTATTTCATTTGAAATTGACTATGAAGAAGGCAAACCTAATCTCATGTAATTAGAAGTTATTTTAATTGCATGAACCATAGCCCACATTTCTTTAACAATGACAGATATTGACCTTTTTTCCCCACTACTGTCAGTCCTTTTCTTATAGTATTATGATGCTGTATGAACTTTAATGGACAGTTTCTTAAAGAGTGAAGTAGATAGATTGTTACATGGGTCTTAGGAAGTCTTCGCCTTTCAATCAAAAGCAGATTTATATCATGGTTTTATGTTTATAAAATTAGGAACTGAATGCTAAATTCCAATGTTGTATTGAAAAATCTAATGGCATATAATTTTAAATCCCAGCTAAGCTCTTTGTCACTTATCTCTGCAGTATTTTCACACACTGATCACAGAATAACAAGGATTAGGACTAAAAATCATAATGGTGTCATAAAAACAGAACCATAAATATATACTTTAAGTGAAGTTAATGTTCCATTATGATAAATTGCCCATCCCCTTGAAAAGCTCAACTATTTAAAAACCAGATCTGCTGAATTTTTAATATTAAGGCTTTTCTCTGAGAGAAAGCTTTGGGCTGGAGGTCTCCATGGGTATGTATCCGCAAGCCTTATATTTTGATTCATAAAATCTGAAGGCTTCTAGAGTATTAAAACTTTCATGCAAAGCACGCAAAAAAATCACTAACAAAATAACTGGGTGCTTAAAATATCCATTAGTTGTTTTAAAAATTAATTTGTAGGAGATTCTATTTTCATGATGGTTGTGAGATATGGCTTTAATGGTATCACTATTTTCTCCTCATCTGGACAAATTATTCATAATGTCAGAGTATTCTTATAGGTTTGGGCATGAATATGGGAACTCACATCTTGACAAGAGACTGTTTGGTTACTGTGTTGCTGAAAATAATGATTTGTTTCTTTAATATCTGTGTTTTGTCTATCTAAGTATCTTGGCTGGAAAGTGAATAGGCTGTAATAGGTAGTTTTTCCTTTGCCTGGATGTGGATCAAATTTAGCTGATACTTCTCTAATGGATGATAACAAACTAATGGGGCTCAAAAAAATTCAAAAAATCATGTATACTCGAGTCTTGTTTCCTTCTGTAACTGCAGGAAAGTTTTTGTTTTTCTTTGCTTGCATGTGAAAAGGCAGTATGTACACCAGAAACATAGTCATCTCTTCTGTAGATTCCTGTAATAACAGTTGTGAACGTACCTAGTGAGGAGTTTGCTTGGGATGTTCTTGTTAATAGGCTAGGCTTAACAATATTGTCATAACACACAGAATAAAGTAAGATGGGGAGCCAGAGTTCCTTGCTGTCTACCCAGCTCTGGACATTAGTATGGCCCTTAATTTTTAAAAAATGTTTTAAATGCAGAGTTGAGCTAATTATATTCCTCAGCTCATGGCTCATTTCCACAACTGGTCCCGAGAAATCCTCTCCCTTGTTTATTTCTTTATCTTATTTTATCCCATTTCCTATGCCTATTTCCTTGTTTCCTCTAAAAAATAACCTAGTGTATTAGTCAAGTATCTTTGTGTTTGTATATGTTCTTGTGAAATGTGTATTACTATTTTGTGTACTTGCATTTAAAATTTTTACAAATGAAGCTAGATTATACGTCTCAGTCTGGTTTTCCTTGTTTCACTCAGATACCATCTATGTTGCCATAGTATTTCTACTATGGCAGACTTCTCACTATTGAATAGTTTATTAGAGTTTGTATGGCAGACTTCTCACTATTGAATAGTTTATTAGAGTTTAAAAGGGGTATTCACACCCTTTTAAAAATTACGTTATCTTGAATTAAAGAGACAAAGTCTTACTATGTTGCCCATGCTGGCAAGTTCCTGACCTCAAGCAATCCTCCTGCCTTTGTTTCCTGAGTAGCTTGGACTATAGACCTGCACCACTGTTCTTGGCTTCACACTTTCTTCTTAAAAACACAGTTTTAGTTGTCTTTCCTCATTCTTTATTTTTCATTTGTTCATTCTCTATCCTCATTTTTCTAATAATCAAATAAGTGTTATAAATGAAGGACCTAGCATGCCAAGCTGAGGGCAAAGAGTAGGATTTAATAACATTTTCCAGTGAAGCTCTGAAATGACACAGGAGTATCACAGCTGTCTGACCAATGGGAAGATTTCCCCAATTCAGTGAAGACCTACTATATGTGGAGTATTCCATACTACTCTTTCACTCTCTTCATTCTTTGATTCTAAATCTAGCCTAATTGACGTGATGAGGCTATCCTTCACAAAGTTCATTTCATTGAAACATAGAAGCAGTTTGTGCAGATCTTGGATCAGGAATGTGTAAAGAAATATATAAAGTTTAAATAACATAAAGCCAGAGGTGCCTAGAGTCAGACTTGTGTTTGACATTGACTTGCTGAATCACCATACATGGTCATTAAATGATTTTAGCTTTTTTCCTTCATGGATCTTGGACAGTAACCCAGAGACTCTCGAGTTTCTTAAGGAAAAGTGATTATTACTATTTTTTGCCATTTTTTCCTGCTTCCTTACAAATGAAATGAGAGTGATTATTACTATTAAGCAGAACTATTTTCTTTTATCTTTTAAGATCTTTGGATCCTATTGAGGAATGTGAACCACCCTGAGGAAGATTTGCTCCTGAGAACAGCAGGCAGTTCCTGCATCCTTTGGAAATGTGCCAGGAGGCTATGTGTCTAATCTGTTCAGAAATCATTCCTTTCTGTCTGTCACTGAAGCCTGAACACACTCCAGGAATAGGTACTAATTAATGTCAACACATTACAAATGAATAAAGAAGGGAAATTGCTTGGAATCATTCCTGAGAAAAACTTCAGAAATTTGCTTCAGTTAAAGTTAATGTGTACCTCAGGGCAGCACTGGACAAAATCATAAAATGCCACTCATGTATGTGGATGAGTGACCTGGAGGTGACCCTCTGAGCCTCCTGACCAAATCATGTCTTTTTTGTTATGATGCTGCTTACAATGTTGATATGATTGGTGTCATCAGACAGGCAAAAAATCCAAACTGTGGCTTCCTTGGTTCTAAGTTCTGGAATGCCTACACATAATTTTATGAAATATCTTTCAAAATAGCACTTTCTTGATTTTCATTCATTGCCACTTTATGGGCTTCTTAAAACTTTATATTTTTTTATCTTAAAGATGTAGGGTACAATTCAGGGTTGAATATACAAATGTTCATTATGTAGGTTCCCTTGTTGACAATGTGCTTCGCACTCCCCTCCATGGCATTTCCCTCAACTGCCAATCCCACCCCCTTTCCCCTGGTCATTTCCCACGACTTCTAGTCCCTTTCTTATAGTATTATTGTGCTGCATGGACTTTAATGAACAGCTTCTTAAAGAGTGAAACAAATAGATAGATTGTTACAGGGGTCGTAGGAAGTCTTCACCTTTCAATCAAAAACAGATTTATATTATGGTTTTATGTTTATAAAATTAGGAACTGAATGCTAAATTCCAAAGAATCATTTTGGATAATCATGATGATAAATGTGTACAAATATATCATGTTTTATCTAAAGGTATCAGATTGAATCAAATACGTAGGATATCAATCAGGGTGAGTATACAGTTGGGAATGGGAGACTTATTTTGCAGCAAAACCAGGTGGAGCAGCAGTAATCCACAAGGGAGCTCAATTTTGATCTCTTTGTTCTTTAGGCTTCCTTATTATATTTTCCTCTTTACAGATGCCGTTGATATGTACTTTATTGCACTTCACCTGAATAAGAATGTTTGGGCTTGGCATGTAAGCAACCCCTATCTGTAGTGCCTAGCACAGCACCTGGCACAGAGGATTGGCCACGTTTTTTGAGTAAATGAGGTCTACAGAATAATGGAGACATCCTGATGTCAAGTTTTGACCACAGTAGCAAACAACTGGGTAAGCCACATTAGTGCATGGACTTTGGGGTTTAAAAACAAAAATCCTTGATTCCAGTCCTGACAACTGTATGGTCATGGGTAAGTTATTTGTGTTAAACCTCAATTTCCTTATCCATAAATTAAGATTAATAATGGATTAGTGGAGAAGAAGAAAGAGGTCTATTGTGAAGACGTGTTTGACCACATCAATCCCAGTGATTTTGCTGAAGTTAAAAAAAAATTAAGCTCTAGGAAAATCTTACTCTTAATTAAATGCTGCTTTCATTGTCCTTTAATATATATATTAAATATATTATATAAATATATATAATATAAATATTAATCTAAATCTTCATTGTGGCTAGAATACAGGGATTGAAAAGCATGTATCTTATCTCTGTTTTTCAAGCATCCAACACAGACTACCTGGAAGACTTAGTTTATATTTTTTCTACAAACCATACTATGTAGGAGATGGACATGGAAGGACATGCGAATAAAAAATCATGACAAATATGGCTTATTAAGAAAAGTTTTTTTGAAAATTTCATTCATGCATTAGCATTCTTGTAATAATTGACAACATTTTCATTGTGTTTTGGTAAAGTCCTGGGAGATAAACGAACTGGAAGAAAAGTGAAAGCAAAGGAGCAAAGGATGGTGGGGCTCAGTTTGGGAAAGAAACAGGCAGATTAGAAGAACTGGAAGGAGAAGTTAGTTCCCAGGGAGATTGATTCATTTCTAACAGTGATAGTATTGGAAGGGTGGCTTGTTTTTAAAAAGGTGGAAACACAAGGTATACTTTGAAACATTTAAAGTCTGAAAGAAATGGATGTTTGGCTTCTTTTAAAATTTTGACAGAACGATGCCATAAACTTAAATTGTCTTAAAGAGCACCCTCAAAAAAGAAAGACATGTATTAAACATGTAGTATGGCTTCTTATGTGGGGAGGAAAAAAGGAGCTAAAATGGAATAAATACATAAATGAGAGGGGCCTTGGTCGGATCACTGGTGATCAATAGCTTTGATGCATATTTGGTTAACTTTCTGCATCTGGGCCCAATAGAAACTGATCATCACCACCAAAACAACAAAACTAAAATACACCACGTGAATGTGCTTGCTGCCTATGGGAACGCTTTTCATTTCATACAGTGGGAAGTTGTACTTCAGGATATGAATTATCTTGGATTCCCAGGTCCTGGTGTTAAGTGTGCATGGGTGAGTGTGACAGAAGTGTGCATGTGTAGTGTTTGTGTGTGTGCACATGCATGCATATGTGCATACATTTGGTTGTGGGTATGTGCATGTGTGTGGGAGGCTGTTTATATATATGTGGCATGCGTGTGTGTGTGTGTGTGTGTGTGTGTGTGTGTATGTGTAAGCCTCTGAAGTTTACAAATAACAGCACACCAATATAAGACCAACCAACTGTAGGTGTTAAAATGCTGCAGCAGCAAAACAACAACAACAATATGCACTCCATTTGAATACAATTAGGTGAACAGTTGTTATAAGCTTGAAAAATCTGTCTCTCTTACCAGGGTGAATAAATTGGAATCCATTCACAGTTAATAAAAAGAGAAGAATATGGGAACTTGTTTGAAATGTAAGACAAAGAGAAATAAAATACTATTTTTCAAAAAGTAATGTATAGAAATACTAATGCAAGTATTCAAACACAATTATGGGTCATTGGTTAAAAAAATGAGGAATTTTTTTTTTTTTTTTGAGTTGGAGTCTCACTCTGTCGCCCAGACAGGAGTGCAGTGGCTGCTTCCGGCCACTGCAACCTCAACCTGCTGGGCTCTGGTGATCCCTCCGCCTCAGCTTTCCAAGTAGCTGGAATTACAGGTGCACGCTACCACGCCCGGCTAATTTTTTATTGTGGAGATGAGGTCTCGCCAAGTTGCCCAGGCAGGTCTCGAACCCGCGGGCTCAGGCAATTCACTCACCTCAGCCTCCCAAGGTGTGGGATTACAGGCTGAGCCACCAAGCCTGGCTGAAAAATGAGGAAATTTAGTTTGCATCAGTCTGGCTGTCTCACTGACTCTATACCAAGAGATGAAGTAAGCAAATACAGTGTTTACCTCCAATGGGATAATGAGATTGTGGTCATAAAAATATCTCCCATATTGCACTATATTTTCTACATTCTATTTTCTCAGTCATTTTATTTCATGTTTGAACACAAATATGCATAGAGCATGCACATTTTGGTGACTGTACACACTCAACCTCTCTGTGCTATTATGCTGCTGAGTTTCCCTCTCTGTCTGTTCATTTACTCAGAAATTCAAATGTTTGTTTGTTTGTTTTTTTAAACATTATCCCAAAGTGATTATGCCAAAAACTTTGAGCTCACAGGCAAAATGAGTCCGGTCTTGATTGGTCCATTTTGGGGCACTAGGCAGCAGTTGCTTGTCATCTGCCTTCACTTCAACGGTATAAGAATGAAATACCATGTCTAGATTTTTAATAAGCATTTTATTGTTTATATTTATAAAGTAGAACTAGAAGTAACAGTTGAATTTGTTGAATAAGTTTCTTAGCAAAATATGAGCATAGATGTTTCCATAATCAATTCCACTTAAAGGAATATTGTCCAGGGAGTAGAAATGATGCACAATAAACTTCCTGAAAGATAATGTTAGCAATAGATATCAAAAACCTTACACTTTTTTTGTCCTGTACACAAATTCTATTTCTGAAAAATTATTCTAAAAAAATTAATGTTGATATGATGTAAGCTTTTTTATAATAGAAATTTATTTTAAAGTCCAAAACCAAGAAAGTAGTGATGAAAATGATTTTCACATTTATACAACAAAAATTCATAGCCTTAATCAACCACGTTGTAAAAAAAATATTGTTGCCGGGCTCGGTGGCTCAGCCTGTAGTCCCAGCACTTTGGGAGGCCGACGTGAGTGGATTGCTTTAGCCTGAGGGTTCGAGACTAGCCCGGGCAACTAGGTGAGACCTCGTCTCTACAATTAAAGAAAAAAAATTAGCCGGGCTTGGTAGTGCGCATCTGTAGTTCCGGCTACTTGGAAGTCTGAGGCGGAAGGGTCGTCGGAGCCCAGCGGGTCGACCCTGGGGTGGCTGTGAGCGTGTGTGCCACGGCACTCCAGCCTGAGCGAAGGAGTGAGACTCCAACTCAAAAAAAAAAAAAAAAGTATTGTGGTGGAAGAATGGTCATAAAATATTAACATCGAAAGAAGTGGCCTATACAACTGTTTGAATGGCATGTTGATTTTGTAAAATACAAATGTAGATGCACCTGTAAAGGGCAGTAAATATATTCTGCAAAATGTAATTTTATTTTTTTATACCTCTTAATATTTTCTAAGTTTTTTCTTTGGATGTTTTCTTACATGATTAGCTATAATCCCATAAATACTATTAGTAAAATACTCAATGTTCAGTAGCCTTTCTGTCTAGAAGTCCAATGATTTGGTCAAACTCAGTTGTGCTCCACGTGATACATTGTGGGTGTAAGGATATGCGCATTAAATGAACGAACACTTATAAGTATCTCAGGCTTGCACTGTTTGGGGATTATGGATGTAAAACGATAGGCTAGACATACTGTGATCCTAACGAAGAATGGTCCTCTCCAGGTTTGCAGTTTTGTCTGTCACTCATTACCAGATGCTCACATAAAGCATAAACGGTCTCAAACAATGAATTCATGAAATGAAAGGCACTATTATATTACTGATAATGAAAAGAGGAGTCCGAGTTTAAATTGGCAATCTTAACTCTGTATTTCCTGATTCTGATGCAACTGAAACCTCAACTTTCTCATATTGTAATGGTTTATATAATATGTTTATAGATATGCACAGATATGTGTGATAAAACAGTGTTTTATGACTAGGTTAAGTAAGCAGCTGGATACCACTTTGATTTGTACAGAAGAATGGAAGTTCAAACATAAACTGAAATGACTGTCTCTTTGTTTAGCTATCATAGACTGTTGCTTTATCACAGTCACATGCAATCCGTTAGAAAACATTGAGGCAATAACACATTGAGCACCAAATTTCATGATCATAAGTATAGCTCCAATTCATAATCTCTATATTGGTATCTCTTTGGAATCAAGGTAGGAGGAACAGCTTCTTACAGTCTACTTTTTGTTTTACTGCATGGGGATTTTTTTCAAGCAGATTTAAAAAAGTATTCAAAAGGATATTCACAGACAAAAGCTCTCCATGTACTCCCATTCTGGCCCTGAGTGTGCATTGTCTCTGACAAATCTCTACCCCCCATACCTAAAAGACTAATCCTTAAAAACAGTTTACTAATGGCACTCATTTCCTGACTGTTGCCTAATATTTAGCTAGAGTAAACAAATTTAATTCATCTCATTTAATGCAAAAGTCATAATTTTAAAGTTTGGCTTTGAGAGTTTCTTTGGCTTTGGCATCACATTTTCTTATGTAAAATGAAATGAAAATATATTTTTACAAAATCATTTTTATTCTCTATAAGTCCTTTGCTGCAGTTGATAAAATTTGTGACTAGCAGTAATGACAGAGTTCCAATAGAGAAAATAAGAGTCAAGAACCCAGTAAAAGAGTGGGAAATTTTGAGATTTCAGAATTCTTTTCATCACATCTCTGATTTCACACAATAAAAAGCATGACTCTGTTTTAATTAAATATCCTAGTATTGATTGTAAGATGTCAGAAAATGGCTGTTAAGGTGAAGTGTTATCAGATTACCAAACACTTGCAATGTTTGTTTGACTGACAATTTTACAGCAGGAGTACTAAAATAAATTTTGCTTAGCAACTGATGTTAAGGAGAAGAAAACTTTCTGACTATGTCATGGTTGTGAAAACAGGTGCAGGAGATCTGGATAAAATTTGACTCTGAAAGGATGACAAAAATGGTCTTCATAGGAACAACTTGAACATAATGTATTCTATTTCATCTATTAATAAAAGCAAATGAAATTTTATATTTCTAAACAATTGTATTTCAATAAAAATAAACTTAACTTTCTGTTGCCAGAGAGAATTTGATAAATTAATTGGGTCAGAATAACTTTTCTGCAGAGATTATTGCTTAAGTCTAGGGACATTTTTATTATCTTTATAGTAATCTATTACTCCTCTGTACTCATGATGATTTGTAAAATCTTTTGAAATCTTTACCCCAACACAAACTTCAGGAAAGAGTTAAAAGAAATTAGAAGGAATTTTTACCTTTCTCAATCTTATAGAAACTGCATTTTAGATTCTTTAATGAACACATTAAATAATAGCAATATTCTTGATGTAGCTAGAACCAAGAAGCACTGAGGTTTTCATGATTATCTCTAAGTTGTACTCAAGACCTAAGTCAGGACAAGTGATAGTGTGAATCCCAGGTAACAGATGAGAAGGAATATGTCAGCAGGGTTCCTTCAACTAAGAATTTAGCTTATTTTAAAATTTTAAACCCAAATGAAAATTCCCATGCCCCATTTTCACATAGATTCTTTTACTTTTGATTGGTTCTGACAACAATGGAATTTAAAAAGAATAACATTTCAGTTAAAACTATTTAAATTACCACAGCCTGGTGTATAAATATAAAAACCTTTATGTTTTATTTTATTTGAAAATACTGGGAAAATATCCTTTATCATTTCAACAATGTTCTAAATCATCTAATGACTTTATTTCAAGTTAATCACCAGTGGATAAAAATGAACTGCAATTTAGAGGGTGTTTTCCCTGTTAGCGTCTACCCACTATTTTTAAAGATTTCCCCCTCAAAGTCATTCAGTTTTTACTCAAATGCAGTTGTCAGCCTGGAATAGAAGCTCCCAAAGAATGACCCATTCATTTAGCAACTTTTGTCTTCTTTCCAGGCAACCTAAGAGGAACAATTGTTTGGTTTCTTTTCTATGCTATTCTTTTGCTCAGTGGGAACAAACTGGCCTCTGAACCTCTCCCCCAGCCTGCCTCTTTCTAACCCTCCCAGTGTAGTGTGAGGAGCACAAAGAGATTGATGAGCCTGGGGTACACCTTCTCCCACTCAGTGGTGCACAGCTGGGAAGGCAGGCGGAAAAGTTCTGCTCACAGACCACACAAAGTACTCCCTACCAGGCCACAGCTGTGACCAGCCAGCAATTCTTCCCCTGACACCTAAGGCCCATATTTCATAGTCTAAGAATAGATGTGCTTACACCGATCAAGAGTGGAGGAGGCTGACAGAGTTACCCTCAGATGGCTGGGCTCAGATGCATAAAGATGTCAAGAGATCTGGTTTTAATTGAAATGCAAGTACTCGCCATGTGGTATTCTACACACAGGGCCATTTTACCTAATATGGTCAATAGTATATACTTTGGCAATGTGACAAAGCAAAACAAAACAGTGAATATGAGTTACAACAATAACTTACCAGAAAACACAGAAAAGAATTATATACAGTAGTAAATAATATGGAGAAACATGATATTTATATTTTTGATTGTTATACAGATTTAATGTGCCAGTTAAACAAATTATTCTACGATTGATTGCTATTTTATTCACTTGTAGTGAGGTGACATTTTTAGAGATAAATTTTCTTGTGATTGATATGTTGAGAACTGAGAAAGGCTTTGATATTTTTGGTTGCTTTTCCCATTAGGATTGCTTCTTAGAGAAACTATGAATAATAAAACAAAACTGCTACCATATTTTTATTATTATGATATCACAAAGTAAACATTGAGAACTGCCTTACCATTCAATTGACGTATAAAGATCAAAGAAGACTCATATTATGATTTAATCTTAAGTGAAGGTTTGTGTGAGATAAAAATGAGAACATCAGGTCAATCCTAAATTACAACTTATTTAGTCTACTTCTCCCTTTCAAGGTTTAAAGTAGAATGTCTTTATTGGCAAATTAGTCCAGCTGTTGGCTTAGACTAAAAGCCAAGTTCCATTAGGAAAGGTATTTGCTTTTAATTTCTAACAGGTCTCTACCATTTCTTGACAAAATCTGAGACCTTTGTATTTTCAAACTTGCTGCTGGTATACGGAGCAGGCCTGAAATTTGATGTTTGTTTTTGTTTTTAAGCAGTCTCTCCGCAAAAATGTTTGTTAGGCTATCATATTGCAAAGTAAAATGTAAACACATTCTTTGTAGGGTGAAGTACTTCTGGCTTTATTATCAATAGAGAAATAGTTTTGTTCTTGGACACAGTTGATTATGACTGTACCTTTGACAAGAAAGGGATTTATAGCTGAGGCAGTGTTCTTTCTTGCTCTGCAAGGATCAAATCTTACTTTGCTGCAGCCACTCCCTTTGCCTAGACATAAAGCAGCCTGCCAAAAAGAAAAAAAGAAGAAGAAAAAAAAGGAAGCAGGTTACATAAACAGAGAAGGTAATAGATATGACACATCATTATCTTACCTATCTGTGTATTGTTGACTAATTGTTGATTAATTAAAAGCTGGGTTCAGTGAACATTGTGATCCCAAGTCTGGATAAACTTGACATTCAGCTTCTGAGCAGTTGTGAGAACATGTCTAGATCATTCGCACAGCAGATGTTGGGTACTTCCCCCAGAGGCTCCATTGTGTACCTAGCAGAATTCAGGGTACCTTCAGGAAACTCCATCTCACCCTGGCGACATTTGTCAGACTACTAAGTGGGAGTGGAGAGAAAACATATAAGTGTTCCTTAGGCTTTGCTGCTTTGTGACTTAGAGTCACCTTTGCATCCTTTGTCCAAAGAAGAGATGAAAACCTAAGTGTCAGATGCCACTACAGAACAGAGCAAAAAGGTTCACCTGGGGTAAAGAGACCAGGCGGGCTCAGCTACGGTCAAACTATCTTCCCTCATGGTTAGTGTTGCAATTTGGGACAGCGCTCCTTACCCACATACCCTCTGATACCTCATGAACCTCAATACCATCCACTCCCTGCTTCCCTCACCCCCCATCATTGGTACCTGGGTTTTGTTTCTGAAACCCGGTCCTGTTCAGTTCCTGGATTCTTGTCTTTAAAATTCACTCTTAGCCAGGCTCGGTGGCTCAGCTTGTAATCCAGCGCCTTTGGGAGGCTGAGGTGAGTGGATTGCCTGATCCCGCGGGTTTGAGACCCGCCTGGGCAACTTGGCGAGACCTCATCTCTACAATAAATCAAAAATTAGCCAGGCGTGGTAGCGCACGCTTGTAGTTCCAGTTACTTGGAAGGCTGAGGTGGAAGAATCGCCGGAGCCCAGCAGGTTGAGGCTGCGGTGGCCGGGAGTGGCCACTGCACTCCAGTCTGGGCGACAGAGTGAGACTCCAACTCAAAAAAAATAAATAAATAAAAAATAAAATAAAATTCACTCTTATCATTGATTTTCTGGTAGCAATTCCCTTCTGGCCACTAAACTTCACCATAGGATTCTGCCACTGTGTTCTTTTCGGACCACTTTCTTTTGAAAGTTCATTCATTACTGTCCACCACTTAGCACTAAAAAATTAGGGTCAGTGTCTCCACGGGGAACCCTCATGCAGACTCAGCTCTGGTCTAAACTCTTGGCTGGGCACTGATCTAAAGTTTGAAGACCTGCATGGGTCACTTTGACTTGACAAAAGGAATCTGTGTAGATGGGTTGGACATCCAGGGGAGGCCACACTGGGAAGTTGCTACTCTGATGCTCCTGAAGTTAAATGAGTGGGAGTGTGCGAGAGTGAAGGAGTATGCCAGAGAGAGTATGAATGTGCGTGACCATGGGTGTGCAAGAGAGAGCATAAATGTATGTGACTATGAGTGCATTCAAGTGAGCATGAATGACTCTGAGCATGTAAAAATGTGACTGTCTGAGAGTGAAGGAGTGTGTAAGAGGTAGTATGGATGTGTGTGACTATGGGTGTGTCAGCGTGAGCGTGAGTGACGATGAGTGTGTGCAAGTGTGTGTATATGTGGAAGGTAAATGTGACAAGAAAGCCTTTGCTGGGTGGGAGCAAGTCTGAGAGAAGCAGTAGGGCAAAGGACCATCTGACTGATAACTGGTCTTATGTCCTAGTCTTGCTTCTGCTACCCTCTCATTGTGTGGCTTAGAACCACTCATTTTCTGTTTCTTGGATCGGTTTTTATATTTGAAAACAGGAGGATGTAAAAAGATATCCCTGACATGATTCTACTCAGGCTGCTAACTACATACTAAAAACTGAACATGGAGCTGGAAACAGGAGGCCAAGGTTGAGAAACTCAAAGACAGACTCAAGTCTCCCTATCACATACTTTTTCAGTTACACTGTTTTTTTGTGTGTGTCGGAGTCTTACTCTGTTGCCCAGGCTGGAGTGCAGTGGCATGCTCATGGCCACTGCAACCTCAATCTGATGGGTTCAGCGATCCTTCTGCCTCAGCCTCCCAAATAGTTGGAACTACAGATGTATGCCACCACACCCAGTTAATTTTTTGCTTTATTTTATAGAGGAGTTTTCATCAAGTTGCTCAGGCTGGTCTTAAATCCCTTGGTTTGGACAATCCTCTTACCTCAACCTCCCAAAGTGTTGGGATTACAGGCTCGAGCCACCACACCCACCTCGATTACTATTAAAATAGACAGGAGTGGAGACAACGATTCCTGGGCAAAAAGAGGACATCTATGGCAGTGATGTCAAGAGGAACACACTTTTCAACATTCCTTTGTTGGTCCCTTGGCCTGGAATGTCTTCCTCTTACATTTTCCCATGACTTAGACATAGAACTTAAATCCATCTCCCTCTCTTCTTGATTTAAAAGTGTTTAAACTCTTTAATAAAAAGAATTGGGTGGACAGGAGACAGTACATGCCATCTTAATTTGAGAGTAAATGGAACATGGCCCCAACCAACCTCCGTCAATTATAACAAGAAAACAGGCCTGGCGCACCTTACCTCCTCCATTGACAATATTGGCAGTGTTCACAGACAGCCATACAGAAGGCAGGCCCAAGAAGCAACAAACATGAAACAATCTTCTCTTTCTTGGCTGCTAAAAATAAATAGCAACTTAACTACACTGCTGCCTAAGACTCAGGCCAAAACCAGAGATAAGTGCAAATGTTACCTCTTTTGATAATAAATCATTAATAACTTCATAATGTCTCCATTCTAGTTCAGGCTGAGCAATGAGATGATCAATTTATAAGCAATTTAGATGAAAGACAGAAGCAGACGTGTGAAGCAATTATACTAGAGAGTCAAATCCCTTATCCCCACCCATTGAAACTTAGACCATTAAAGCAAGAAAGAACTCTCAAGATGAACCAAAATAAATATAATGAAGATCTAGGAGGCTGAGGGCCAAAACGTCAAAGTGACTGTTATAGGATCACCAGTAGTTTTGGGCTGCTTGCCACTATTGTCTGCTTTTGGAGGATATGTCATTATGCTTTAGAAAAGTAGAATATTTTCCCAGGGTTGAGTTTTTATGTGGAAATTACAGTGGTAGCTCAACATTTCTTTATAAAACTTCCTTCCTTGGTTTAACGTCTCTTTTCCTTGCAGGATTCCCCACCTGTTTCTCTCCTCTTGACCTCAGACGTTCCTGTTGACACAAGCACCCAGTTCTTGCTTTTGTCTTGCTCCCTCTTCATGAACATCTTGCTTCACTTTCTGCTTTATTGTCCAATTGCCCTTTTTCTTTCTCTCCAGTTACATGGTAGCATCTCCAGTTCCTAAAATCTTCACAGCATGGTTCAATTGTCCTGACTTCCAAAGAGTCATCTCCATCTGTGGTTATCAAAATATGGCTCCCAGACTAGCAGCATCACATCATCCAGAAACTTGTTTGAAATGCGAATTCTCAGGTCTCAGATCAGACAACTATTTCGGAAATAGTCTGGGGGTGAGGTCCAGTAGTCTGTTTCAGTAGGTCCTCCAGGAAATTTCAATCCCTGCTCAAGTCTGGGAACCACTGATCTATATTATTTCTGATAGCATGGGCTTAAAGGCAAGAGCTCTGTATAGGACTATTTGTGTCTAAACCTTGCTTTCTGATTGTGTACTTTGCATAAGTTACCTAACCTCTCAGTGTCTCATATTCCTTATCAGTTACATGAGGACAATAATACACTTTGCTCAGAGGTTTGTTGTTGTGAGGATGCAATAATACATGATATGTATGAAATGTGCTTAGAAGAAAACTAGGAAATGCTAAAAATATTAGCCCTTTTTCCTAAATAAGATACTTTTATTCACAGAACATGAAATGGAAGTCATTTTTCTTTCCATTTCATACCATTATGAAACTTGTAAACAAATGCTAATCAATAGTGATGCCATGTTACTTAAGAACGTAAATTGCATTTGGAATCAGTTTGTGATATTATCAATTTCTATGAAGTTACTTTCATGTTTGCATTTAAAATAGCTATCTGAATATTTAATTAGGATATTTCAACAGTTAAGAGAAATGATGACATAATATAAATTCAAAAGAGTCAGCTTAGAGAAAGCAATTTTATTACCACGTAGGAGTAAACTCAGCAACAGGTTTGCAAGTTTGTTCTTGTAGCAACTGATGCACTTAAAGGAAAACACATACAAACCTTTGTTCGTTGCTACTCATAAAGCACCCTGGTCCTTTTTCAGACTAAGACAACTGTAAACCTGCCTGGGAAGTATGTCCTTGAGGTAAAAACAAACTTGCCTGATGGAGCAGGACTCCACAAGCAGCATTTCAAATCTGAACACCCTCCATTTTTCTTGCAGATAAATATAATTTCATATAACTAAATATGCACTCATAATTGCTGCTGTACTTGCAATTATCATAAAGAAATGAGTTCATAGTATTTCACATATAAAATGACTCATATGCATATATGTTTCAAAAGTATAGAGTAGTGGAATTCCTTTACAAGATATATTATATTATATTATATTATATTATATTATATTATATTATATTATATTATATTATATTATATTATATTATATTATATTATATTCCCTCACCCAATACTAAATGTAGTTTTCTTCCGTCCCATGAAAATTTCGTGTATATATTCTTTTAAAAAATTTTCATTTTAAAGATGTAGGGTACATTTCAGGGTTAGGTATACAATTATTCATTATGCAGGTACCTTATTGATGAGGTGTGCCCCCCTCCTCTGGCAGTTTCCCACTACTGTCAATCCCGCATCCCATCCCTTAGACATTTCCTACTACTGTCATTCCCCTTCTTATAGTGTTATGATCATTGTTCAAGGTCCGCTAATGAGTGAAAAAATGTAGTACTCAGTTCTTTGTTTCTGTGATAGATTTCTGAGTATTATAGACCCTAAGTCCATCCAAGTTGCTGCAAAGTTCATAATTTTGTCCTCCTTTATGGCTGCACAATATTCCATTGTGTATATGTACCACATTTTTAAAATCCAGTCTTCTTTCGGTGGGCAGGGTGGTTGGTTCTATGTTTTTGCTATCATGAATAATGCTGCAATAAACATGTGTATGCATGTATCTTTTTCATAGAGTGATTTGAGTTTCTCCAGGCATATTCCCAGTAGGGGGATTGTGGGGTGGTATGGAAGGTCAACTTTTAGATCTTTTAGGAATTGCCACACTGTTTTCTACAGAGGTTGTACTAGTTTACACTCCCACCAACAACATAGAAGTGTTCCCTTTTCCTCTGTATCCTTTCCAGCATCTATTGTTTTTTGAGTTATTGATGATGGCTATCCTGACTGAAGTTAGGTGGTATCTCAGTGTGGTTTTAATTTGCATTTCTTTGATGACTAGTGAGGCTGAGCATTTTTTCATGTATCTGTTGGCTGCCTGTATATCTTCTTTTGAGAAGTATCTATTCATATTTTTTGCCCACTTTGTAATGGGGCTGTTTGTTGTTTTCTTTTTGGCACTTCTGAATTCTTTGTAGATCCTAGATGTTACCTTTGTCAGATATACAGTTAGCAAATACTTTTTCCCAGTCTGTGGGCTATCTCCCTGCTCTCTTGATGGCTTCTATAACTTTGCAGAAACTTGTCAGTTTGATGAAGTCCCACTTGTCTATCTTGTCTCTTATGGCATGGGCACTTGGGATTTTGATCAGGAATTGTTTGCCAGTTCCAATTTCCTTAAGGGTGTCTCCAGAATTCTCAAAGGTTCTTATAGTTTGAGGTTTATGTTTAGATCATGTTATGTGGAGAGGCAAGATGGTGATGGAACAGGTTACAGTGTGAGAGCCTCTGCAAAAGCGAGTGCCCATAAAAAATTCAAATCCTTTTAATTTTTATTATATTTTTATTTAAAAATCTATTTACATTATTGGTCTCACAATGAGGAGTGCCATTAATTAGCAGAGAGATTTCCATGTAATATCCAAAATTTAAATTAGATATTATTTTCCAGAATGACCATTCTAGTTAATAGATATTGCAACTTAAAAGCTCATGTTAACTGGAACATATGTACAGTTTATTGTCCTAGTGAAATGGCTCAGACCTATAATAAAAATAAAAAGCCCGCCCAGAAGGGAGCTTTTTAAGACGGGGCAAAAAACTGCATGTGCATAACATTTTTTTTTTGGGTAAGTCAGTGGTAAAGTCCTCAGCTGTGAATAT
The DNA here is from genome assembly GCF_000164805.1 of Carlito syrichta. Classification (NCBI taxonomy): domain Eukaryota; kingdom Metazoa; phylum Chordata; class Mammalia; order Primates; family Tarsiidae; genus Carlito; species Carlito syrichta. The sequence continues at coordinate 392,180 of NW_007259646.1, forward strand.
CTTGAACATAAGGTTATGCAGTTGTGGTTAAGGAAATATGGTGATTGTTAATTTAATTCCTAACTGACCTAATTCCCATTCATATAAAATATGCTTTGGGGCAGTCATCAGGAGACCACTTTGACTTTAGTTGAAATGGAATTTCCTTGCCTTTTATGACATTTCAAATTTTCACTAAAAGATAGAAGAATTCTGTTAAGCTGTGTAAAACATATGACTTAAATAGGTAGAAAAATGCATCGGTAAACTTTTGCACTGTATGAACAAAGGTTCATATGCAGTAGTTAAATGCAAGGAATTTAAGACCAAGAAAATAAACATAATGAAATGGAATCCATAGAAAAACAAGTCTAAAAATCAGACATGTGAGTAGGAGCTGTTCCATTTGAAGAACATAATTACAAGTCCAGTTCTAAGAGCTTTTTCTCAGACATCATAATTTTGGCCCTAAACCATGATGCTTAGTGCTAGGGAGGAAATCAGAAATCCTAATTCTGATCCCAAGATGCTTAATAAATGCTGACAATTCTCTTTGGTCCAGTATTCTTCGATGGTGTTAATTGTTACTTTTATTATGATCATCCTGGAATAAATTCCTACTGTAAAATCATTCCTTTTTAAAAAATAACAGAATCACTGTTAAGATCAAAAGACTGAGAAGATAATGGAATCAAAAGAGCTCTGCTATAAAAGAATAGATTTATAAAGACAAATACTGCCAGACGGTCTTGATAGCTTTTCCAATAGAATTAGAAACATAGTGAGCACAGTGAATGTACCTTAACACACACATATTTATATTTTTGTAATCCATTTGATACAGTATCTCAATAAATCTTATTTGCCAACCTAATTAGCATTGGCTTTGCTGTGTGCTCTGTCACAAGGACTGAGAACTGACTGGAGGACAAAACCTGCTGACGCAGGGCAATGTGTTGACTATAGGATCAGCGTGAGGTCTGGTTTTGTTTAATGTCTTTATTAACGATCTGGAAGAAAGAGTAAATAATTCTTGAATGAAATAATATTTTAATGACAGGTGCACGGACTAACTGGAAACCATAATGAAGTAGAAGAGTGTAAGCACTACTTCCAGGCTTGCTACGGAGTTGAAGGAAGCCGGTCACTCGATTTTTCTGAGTCTGTTTTCCCATGTGGGAAATGGAGATAATGGCACTCTTGTGAGAAAGCAAAGATAAGATTTTATGATTTCAAGCACAAAGCATAATAGTACTGCTTCTGATAATATTTGGCTCTTATCTACTGCTTACAATACTTATTAGAAATCACTTCAATATGGCAGAATATAATGGGTAGGGCTAGTGTCAGAAAGGAACACCATGACATTGTCAAAGGACAGCACATCTGGAGGACACATGGCTAAACTACCATGAAAAAAAGGCTTTGTCAATAGGTGGAGGAAGCTTAGGAAGCACAGGAAGCTGAAGAATACCAACAGAATCTTCTATGGAATACTAGATGGGAGGATAAAGGATGATGTGAAAGAGGGGAAAGCTGTCCTGCTGCTTGGGGTTGAGGCAGGAAGGTATGTAGAAAGAACCCCAGGGAGAGATCTTCCACACCTTACTTCTTGCTTGCCTTCTGGTCTGTGGTGACTGGGTACATAGAGAATGAGTTTATACCAATGTGTCCTATAATTGCTACTTGGTTTTTATATCAGAAATTTAAGCTGTTTAAATGCAAAAGTAGAAGCCAGTCGGCTATTCCAGGTAAGCCTTAAAAGTGATTGTCTTGAAAGAGTCACTTCCAGTCTGATGTAATTGTAGTGTTAGCAGCAGTTTTCTTAGTTTCACAGGGGCAACCAGCCAAAGTTGGGGTGCTCGATTAAAGAAATCAAGCTAGAAATCATTTACAGACACTGAGAAATATGATTAACAAACACATGAGTACTTGTGACAACTAAAAAGCCTTTATTCACTTTAGAAGGAAAGACTCTCAGGAACCAAATTAACTTTGGGAGATGGTTCTTGCACTGTAAAGCAGGGTTGCTCAAATTAACCTGATCATAATTATTTGCAGGGTGCTTCTTACATATATAGATCTCTAGTTCTCGGGCCAGATCTATCAAAGAAGAATCTTCAGAGAAGCCTAAGTGATTGTTATGATCAGGCTAGTGTGAGAAACCCCAAAGTTGAGTAAAGGGAATTGGATTGTTCCAAAGGGTAGTCTCATCAATCTATGGTACAGCCATAGCTACTAAAGTGTGCTCCTTCTAAGCTGACTCAGAATTTTTGTATTGACTTATTGGGCTTCCCCTCTACCCACATAGACTCAAAGATTACATAGAAGATAGACTAATCCATTGCTGTTTTTATATCTTACCAATCAGTGAAGGCTATGTTAGCACTTAAGACTCATTTTACAATTTCTAATACAACTTATTTTTCATGAGTTACTTATTTTGAATTCACATATGAGTTATATCCTGTTTGCCTCCAAAAAGCTATTTGAGGATTATATGTCAAGTTTTTTTGTGTGTGAAGGTTGAGAAAAAAACAAAAACAAAACTTTTTGGAGTTCCTGATGTGATTGCAGGTGTGTGTGTGTAGGGGGAGGTCTCATTAACATTTTTGGAATTGAGACCAAAATTTACTCCTCTTTCTCTCTTTTTTTCTTTTTTTTGTTTGAGTTGGAGTCTCACTCTGTCACCCAGGCTGGAGTGCAGTGGCACACCCACAGCCACCCCAGTGTCGACCTGCTGGGTTCCAGCAATCCGTCTGCCTCAGCCTTCCAAGTAGCCAGAACTACAGGCACATGCTACCATGCCCAGCTAATGTTTGATTTACTATAGAGATGAGGTCTCGCCAAGTTGCCAGTGTTGGTCTCGAACCCGCAGGCTCAGGCAATCCACTTAACCTCGGCCTCTCAAAGTGCTGGGATTACATGCTGAGCCACCAAGCCCAGTCTCTCCTCTCTCTCTTAAAACATTGTTCTTTCTACTAAGCCACAGACATCTTTTTTTTTTTTGGAAGACATAAAACAATGCAAAATAAAGTAAAAATTTGGAGAAACATTTCCAGTATATTTCACAAATTGGAAAAATGGCAGGGAAATTAGGGGAAGACTGAACAGTCATGATCCTCTTTAGATAGGGAAGGGCATATAGTATCCAGGCTGGGAAAGCCAGACCAAATCATCTCCATCTATGTCATTTCTAGAAATAGAAATTTTAAGATTAATTTGATGCTTATCCAGAAAACTAAGACACATCTTATTTTCTATTTTTGCTTTTATTATTATTATTTGAGTCAGGGTCTCACTCTGACACCCTGGCTGGAGGACAGTGGCATAATCATGGCTCACCACAGCCTCAACTCCCTGGGCTCAGGCAATCCTTCCACATTAGCCTCCCAAGGAGCTGGGACTATGGGTGTGTGCTGCCATGTCTGGCTAATTTTTTTTTGTGGATATGAGGTCTCACTATGGTATCTAGGCTGATTTGAAACTCCTGGGCTCAAGCAATCCTTCTGCCTTGGCATCCCAAAGTGCTGGGATTACAGATGTGAGCCACTGCACCCAGTCATAGAAAATATAAGACACAATCTAAATAAGTATGTTTGGAAGGGTAGGGCAAGGTGATACAATTCCAGAAAGATATCCAGAAAAATAAAAGCTCACAAAGGAAGAAAAAAAAGTTATGGTATGGAATAATACAGAAAAGAACCAAGATTGAAAAAAATAAGTGTTAGAAACATTTTATGAGAAAGTAAATCTCTCATTTGTGAGAATTCGTGCCCAAATTTTACTTTGACTAAATATTATATTTTGTTTAAAGAGTTTTTGCTGTAGATTTTGTGCCCGAGGTAAGTTTCGTCTATTTATTTTCTCTACAGATAGTTAACAGTTTACTCTCTTCATGACAGGTTGTGGTTTCCACTTCTTGATCAATTAAAAAAAATTGGGATATAAAAATTCCCTCAAAAGGAGTTCAGCTGTATTGCAACCTGGTACTGGGTAAATTCCCAACAGCACTGGATGGCACTGACAGAAACACGCAGTGTTGCCACTTCGTTGGGTTCGGGTTACTATTGTTAAGGGCCATTGTGTTGATGTCTTTTGGTAGATCCTTTCATAGCTCCTCTTTCCCCATGAATAACCTGACATAGATTCATACATCTTTATGTCTAGAAGAACCTCAGAGAAGAGCAAGGGTTTCTGTCTCACTTGGGCTTATCTCTTTGCAGGATTGCTACCAGCTCTGCACAGTCCTTGTGTGAGGAAGGGACTATGAGGGTAGAATTTATTTTCTCATAATATGCTTTCCCCCCCCTATTTCTTTAAGAAGCTAGCTGTCTTTGTTTGTGCAGCTATAACAAAATACTTGAGACTGCTTAACTTATAAGGAACAGATATTTATTTGCCACCGTTCTGGAGGCTGAAATTCCAAGATAAAAATGTGGGCAGATTCAGTGTCTAGTGATGACCCAGTCTGTGCTTCTGAGATGGTTACCTGAACACTGTGCTTTCATATGGCAGAAGTGACAGAAGGGCAAAAAGGAGCCTAGCTAGTTCCTTGCAACCCTTTTATAAAGTCACTAATCTCATTCACGAGGGCTCCACACTCAAGACTTCACCGCCTACTTCTTGATAAACACTGTTACATCAGGGTTTAAATGTCAACATATGAATTTTGGGGGACACACACTTTTTTTTTTTTTGAGTCATCTCACTCTGTCACCCAGGCTGGCGTGGAGTGGTAAACTCTTGGCTTACTACAGCCTGTAAATCCTGGGCTCATGTGATCCTTCTGCCTCAGCCTCCAGAGCAGCTGGGACTATAGGCACGTGCCACCATGCCGGGCTAGCCTTTTTATTTTTATTTTTGTAGAGATGAGATCTCACTGCCTTTTGGTTTACTACAGCCTGTAAGTCCTGGGCTCAAGTGATCCTTCTGCCTCACTCTCCCAAGTAGCTGGGACTATAGGCACGTGCCACCATGCGCGGCTAACATTTTTATTTTTGTTTTTGTAGAGATAAGGTCTCACTATGTTGCCTAGGCTGATCTCGAACTCCTGGGCTCAAGTTATCCTCCTGCCTGGGCCTCCCAAAGTTCAGGGATTACAGGTGGGCACTGCCACACTTGGCTAATATTTTTATTTTTTGTAGACATGAGGTCTTGCAAGCTATTGCATAGGCTGTCCTCGAGCTCCTGGGTTCAAGCAATCCTCTCACCTCAGCCTCTCAAAGTGCCAGAATTACAGGCGTCAGCTACTGCACCTGGCCAACACATTACTTTTAAATCACAGCATTACCCTTTAACAAAACATACATTTCTGTAAAAAATATTTATTGAAAAATCCCACTGAATAATCTCACCTTTCAATTTTAACTCTTCTACATCCTAGCAGTGAATTGCTAGTAATTTCTGAGTCCTAATTTCCTCATGTATAATAAAGATATTGCCCAGTTTGTTGTGAAAAGAGGAGCTAACACAGTCAGGCACATAGTGGGTGGAAGCTATTATTATTATAATAGAAATAGTCTGTGTTTATTGGTTAATTTTTTTAGTTTTTTTGCATGTTCTTAGGTTTTGATCTCTAAAAAGTTTTGACCTCTATCTTGGTGACTCAGGTTCTTTGTGACTTTTTAAAAAGTTATATGTATTTAAGCTCTTTTTGTTTTCAAATTCTTATGGTTATTTCATTGCTTTTATTATATTTTATTAAATTTTCTTTGAAATTTTATCTTCCATGCATCATTCTACTTTCATTTGTGTTCTTCATCTTCCCTTCTATTTAAAAGTGTCTACATGAAGGCATGAATTTACTTACTTTATGATTTGTTGTTTTGTAACAAAGGCTTACATGGAAGCAAGGAAACAGGAGTGGTAACAGTTATCTTTTATCACAAAGGAGAGGTGGCAACGTTTTAACCAGTTCCCTGCAACTTTGCTTACCAGAGGTTCTCTGGTCTCTAAGTCTGTAAAAAAAAAAAAAAAAAAAAAAAAAGAAGAAAAAGACATTGGTATTTTGATAGGGATTGCATTGAATCTATAAATTACTTTGGTTCATATGTTCATTTTAACAATGTTGACTCTCCCAATCCATGAGCATGAGATGTTTTTCCTTTTGTTTTTGTCCTCTACAATTTCTTTCATTAGTGCTTTGTGGTTCTCTTTGTAGAGATCTTTCACTTCCTTGGTTATACGTATTCGTAGATATTTGTAGCTTTTTGGCTGTTATTGTTAATGGAATTGAGTTCTTGATTTGATCCTCAGGTTAGTTGCTATTGGTGTATAACAGAGCTACTGATTTGTGTGTGTTGATTTTATATCCTGAAACTTTACTGAATTCACTTATCAAATTTAGGAATCTTTGGGAGCAGTATTTGGGATTCTCTAGGTATAAGATCATATCGTTGGCATACGGCGATACTGTGAGTTCTTTTCAATTTGATTATTCTTTATTTTTTCATCTTGACTAATTGCTTTGGCTAGGACTTCCAGCATTTTTACTTTGTAGTATTGTTTTTTCTGTCATTAATGCTACTTGCCAGCAATACCAGTAATTAAACACACGTATGGATAAATAATGTAAATAATTCATTTATATTTTCCTATTTGGTTATTAAAAATTAATTAGTGGCTGGGCTCGGTGGCTCAGCCTGTAATCCCGCGCCTTTGGGAGGCTGAGGTGAGTGGATTGCCTGAGCCCGCGGGTTTGAGACCCGCCCGGGCAGTGAGACCTCATCTCTACAATAAATCAAAAAATCACCCGGGCGTGGTAGCGCGCGCCTGTAATTCCGGCTACTTGGAAGGCTGAGGCGGAAGGATCGCCGGAGCCCAGCAGGTTGAGGCTGCGGTGGCTGGGAGCAGCCACTGCACTCCAGTCTGGGCAACAGAGTGAGACTCCAACTCAAAAAAAAAAAAAAATTAATTAGTGGAGTATGTGCCCACTAGCCATGCACAGTTAATTGAGCACTTGAAATGTGGCTAGTGGCACTGAGGAATTGAATTTTAAATTTTATTTAATTTTAGCTGCTTTAAAACTAAATATTAACACTAAAGTAGTGTAAAGCAGTTTTCCACTAAACAACTTTATTGTATGTAACATATCTCATAGTAGTTTGTATGGATTACTTGTTGAAATGGTACTATTTTAGACTTACTAAGTTAAATAAGAATATATTATTAAAATTTATATCTCCTGCTCCTTTTACCTCTTTTTAATGTGTCTACTGGAAAATTACTTATATGACTTTCATTATACTTCAGTTGACTAGAGCTGGCATAGGCAATCTTACATCTATTAAAGAAGAAGGAAGTAATACCAAAATGTGTGGATCACCTAAAAATACATCTTCATTTGTATCTGATGGTTGGAGAGGTTGTCTGTAGAAAAGGAGAAAAGCAGTGACCAAATGGAGTGACTTAGCTGAGGGAAATTATCATTGAGAATTAATGCCATAAAATATGAATTTAAAAGAGTTAAAGATTCTTGGATTCTTGTCTAAACTTCTACCCTGTGTAAAATACTCTTCATTCAGTCAAGCTTCAACAAGTATTTATTGTATACGCATAATGTGTTGAGCATTGTTCTAATCTAGATGTTGTAAACACAGCAACAAAAAAGACTCAAAAATATTTACTTGTGTTAAGACACAGATGATAGGCAATTTATGAATAATTGAATAAAATAAAGGACTATTTCAGATCTTGATAGTACTAGGACAAAAATAAAATGGTAAGAGCTATAGAAAGATGAGGGATAAAGGAAGTCACCCACAGTGAATTCAGATAGCGTAGTCAAGAATGGCCTCATGGAGGACATGATGTGGGAGCTGACAATTAGAAAAATAAGAAAATTGCCAACCACACCAAGATCTGAGAGTGGAGCATTCAGTAGATGAACAGACAGATCAAAAGGTCTTAGAAAGAATGAAATTGGTGTGTTCCAGAAACAGAAAGACTCCTGTGGCTGATGTACAAGGAGCACAAGACTGAAAATGTGGGCAGAAGACAGATTACATCTAACATTAGAAGTCAATATAATAAACACAATTCTGCATTTATTCTATGTGTAGAGAAATTTTTAACAGGGGTGTGATATAAAGATTTCCTTCTGCCCTGTGGACAGTGGACTGTAGGGAAGAAGAGAAGGGATACTTCTCCAACATCCATGAACTGAAAGTCACGCCTGAAACTTTTCCTGTACATCTTTAAGGACATTTCCCCCCACCTTGTATTCTGATTTTTTAGTTGAAAACTTAGCTACATTATCTGGGAATAATTCAGTCTGGTTCATCTTCACCACTTCCACAGTCTTAGAACAGTGCCTTCCACACGTATGTCTTCCATAAATATTTATAGGATGAATTAATCTTGAAATGGATGATTTTTCAGACTCCGCTTGAATACCTTCAATGACAATGATCTAAAATTGTATTTTCTTAAATTTTCACATATTCAACTTTTTCTTCCATTCATCTGTTGAAGAACAGAGAAAAAGCAAATTTCTTTCACACAATGATCATTTATTTCTTTACTGACTGCTATTATTATTCACTAATGTTTCATCTTTGACATTTCCAATATTTTCAATTGTTTTTTAGACACATTATTTAGCTTACTTACTCTCATCCCCACCTTCCTCAGTGTATGCTTTAGTTAAATCATAACATCCTTAAAATGTGGTGTCCCACATTGAATGCAATATATCAAATGGATCTGAAGAGTCAGAATACTTGAGGCTGTTACTAATTTTTGTGGAGAGTCATACATGAATGTGTGCTAAAATGTTAACATTTTTAATAGATTCATCAAAATATTGGTACATATTGAAATGTTTAGTCAGGGTATTTAGATGTCTCAACTGATTGTAAGTGAATGAGTGGATACTTCTGACCCATTGCCCTGGGCTTGTTAGTGATTCATTGAAGAAATTGAAATTGGTAGGATAGAGTCAGTAAACATTTCAGAGAATCTTCTGATGGTGCAAATTGAGTTGTCTAATACATAAATTGGTAATAGACATTATCTTTCTAAGTCACAGACACATTTTGCCAGAGATCTTAATTACCTTTACCCTCTACTAAGTTTTGAGAACTGCCAAACAAGATGGGATAAGCTGGAGGTAGAATAAAGCACATAATAAATTAGTGCCTGGAGTTTCCTGAACTGCAAAGTTTGAGGGCACAGTCCTCCACAAAATGGCCCTCAATTCTGACACCTGCAGTTTGGGAGGGTTTCCAAAACCACTCTCATGGTTAGTAATTCACAAGAAGGTCTCACAGAAGTCACTGAAAGTTAGACCATGGCTGTTATTTATTATAGGAAAGGATACAGATTAAAATCAACCAAAGGAAGAGACACATAGTGCAGGGTCCATTGTCTTTTCTCATGGAGTCTGGATGAGTTATTTTCTTGGCATTACTGTGTGGTAATATGCATGGAGTATTGCCAGTCAGGAAAGCTCACTTAGCTTTGAGGCTTAGAATTTTTGTCGGGACTTCACCATATAGGTGTGATTGATTGATTGTGCACACAGTTAAACTCAGTACCTTGGTTAGCTGATAATGTGTGACCCAAAGACTCCACCCTAAATGACATGATTGGTCTTTCTGGCCTGGTCAATTCCACTCAAGCAAAGACATTTCTTTTTTAATTTTTAATTTTAAAGATGTGCAGTACGATTTAGGGTTTAGGTATACAAATGTTCATTATGCTGGTACCCTTGTTGATGAGGTGTGCCCCTCCCCCCAGCAGTTTCCCACTAAGTAAAAACATTTTTAACAAGAAGCTGAAAGCAAAGGTCAGACCTGTCTTTGAGCAAAGCCAATTTTTTTCCTACACCAGAAACTTTTTAATTTTTTAATGTGAATAATTTGAGATATCTGTATATTATTATTATTCTTTACTTTTATTATTATAAATCAGAATACATAATAATAATGGCTTTTAAAATAAAATACAATGTATCAAAGACATTTTGAAGTAGACTCTTGGGGCATCTCTGCTGGAAGTTTTATGAAGTACTGTGTTAGTCTAAAGCAGGAATTGGCAGACTATGCCTGTGCACCAAATTCAGCCTGTGCCTGCTTTTGTAAATAAAGTTTTATTGGAACTCAGTTATAGTCATTCCTTTATGTATCCTCCATATATGTTTTTGATACAGTGGCAGAGTTGAATAATTCTGACCAGACCATATGTTCTCCAAAGTCTAAAATATTTACTTCTGGGTCTTTACAAAAAATATTTGCTACCCCTAGTCTAATAGATTGCACAATGTAGACAAGGTGTGGGGAAAAGGAAATTTTGGAGTAGAAGAAAACTATATGAAACCAAAAGCCCTTCTTCATAGCGTATTTTATTGGATCTAATCCCACTGGCCTTTAGAATTGGCCTGGGTTATAAAATGAAGAAGTTAGAGGTAATCATGAAGAAAACCTCTTAATTTATTTAGGAATATTTTTTCAGGCTCTCTAAAATGAGCCATCTTTTTCTTGAACACTTTGATCAATTTGTTTAGCAATACTTTAATAAAGGATGGAGAGAAAATGAGTAAAATCTTTGTTTTATTTATCTGAATTTTGCATGAAAATTAATATGTTGCATGACTTACTTACATTGACCTTTATAATGAGCATTGCCTTATCTCTAGCTTCAGCTAATTATCTTCTTTTTTTTCTTTGCTTTAATAGCTTCTGCTCTTTATAATGTAATTTAAGATTTCTATTTTTATAAGTTATCTTGAATCTTTCTGAAACAAGGCACATGTTATGTTTCTAATAGGTGATGAAGTCCAAGGATATCTTAAGTTTTTGCCTTTTTCTTGATAGAAAAAAAATGCATGTAGCATTGATCCATTAATCTGGAAACTTTCAGGTGGTCTATAACCCTGCCATTTCCTTTGTCTAAGAGGAATAGCTCAATACTGCTGATTCAAAAACAATAATTATTAGTAGTATACTCATTTTATTTCAATTCTATTTTGAGTGACAATAAATTTGTCATTGTTTTTGTTGAATTTTTTTGACTGACATGTTTTGATTATGACTAATTAGATTTAATTATGGTCTCATTGACTAACTTCTGGAGTACGAAATGCTTTGCCCAAGTCTATATATTTAGCTACATTTTATAAGAAAAAAATTCCACATAAAACAAGGATAATCTTGACAGTAAATCAATATTTTCAGATATTTCTAATTCTGGTGTTCTCACATTTAAAAATAGAATCTGTTATTGAGAAAATATGCCAATGGGGGGAAAAAAATATTTTAAATAGAAACACTGTTTTAATCCCTTTGTGCCTGAAAGTAAATGAAAGTTTTTTTTAAAGAAAAAATATTCTCTAAGTAAAAGCATGACTAAAAACTGTTATAAATAACTAAATAACTAAAAAAACTAAAAGTTTCAGGTAGGATGAATTGGCTATGGTAGATCAATGCTGGAATAAATGGACAAAACATAAAACCACAACTATATTGATTAATGAATTAATCAAACATAAAAACACTTTATAAAGGCATCAGAGAACTCCTGAAGCAACAAGAACTAGAAGAGTTAATATTTCAGAGAAGGGAAAATTGTGGAGAGGTAGCTTATTCTGCAGCTGCTTTTTCATTGGGTGCATATGATAATTCTTGGGGTAGGTAAGAGATGAATACACTGGTTATTTACCATACACAAATGTGATGCCAGAAAAAAGAGCAAGGAACCGGGCTCGGTGGCTCAGCCTGAATCCTGCACCTTTGGGAGGCTGAGGTGAGTGGATTGCCTGAGCCAGAGGGTTCGAGACCCGCCTAGGAAGCGAGACCTCATCTCTACAATAAATCAAAAAATCAGCCCAGCATGGTAATGCATGCCTGTAATTCCGGCTACTTGGAAGACTGAGGCAGAAGGATCGCCAGAGCCCAGCAGGTCGAGTCTGCGGTGGCCGGGAGCGGCCACTGCACTCCAGTCTGGGCGACAGAGTGAGACTACAACTCAAAAAAAAAAAAAAAAAAAAAAAAGAGCAAGGTTTCTGATGGACCCAAAAGAACTGAGTGAAAAAGTTGGAGATAAAGGGAGCACAGGGATGCTTTAGCCTCACATTGTTTGCCACTTCTTGAAACAATGCAGTGATAGAGGTGAAAAACACAACCAAAGAACTCCAAAAAGTAGAGCAGAATTTTTGTTCATCTCATAGTGCTGAGACAATGATTAGAGTTTAAGACTTTTCTGGTAGAGAGTTCACAGCAAATGTACCATGCTCTCAGGTGAAAGTCCTGAAGACCTATTGTCCTAAAAAGAGAGTTAGACTGAGCCTTTCCAAAGCTGAACCCGGTTTCAACTCAGTTCAGTCAATGAAAGTTAAAATTATGAATTAAAATAAAAAGAAAGCAGAAAATGAAAACAGACCCAAATGTGATCCAGATATTGTCATCAGTAAATTATAGTAACTATGAAGCATAGTTTGAAAAATAGATAAAGACAGACAAAATAGAAGAAAAGGAAAAAACTTCTTTAGATAATTAAAATCTGCCAAAAGAATCAACTGGAATTTTTCAAGCTGAGAAGTACAACAAGGAGAATCAAGATAGCAAAATCTGGTAGCAGACTAGAAGAGTAGAAGACAAGACTGAGGAACTAACTAGAAGACAGACCACTAGAAAAACACATAAGCCAAAACAAATAGAAAAGTAAGAAGTAAAGTACAAAATAAGTACAAATCTATGTGGACCACAGTGTAAAGTTCCAAAATACATGTATTTATTTGGAATACCAAAAAAAGAAGACAGATAAGAGATAGAAGCAACTTCAAAGAGACATTGGGATCTTTTTTTGTTTTTGTTTTTTTTAGAAAAATAATGACAAACATTAACTCACCGATTTAAAAAGATTTGTAAGTCCCTAACAAGTTAAAACAAAGTTAAGAAGCAACACAGCAATGAAACAACTGAAAACCAAAGAGAAGAAGAAAATCATTCTGAGACAAAAGACACCGTATCTTCAAAGGAGAAACAATTACCACAGAAACAGACTGTTTCTTTCGATATCTATTTCTGTTTAAAGTGTTGAAACAAGCAAACTTTCAACTTAGAATTCTTTCCCAAGAAAAATATCCTTTAAAATATTTTTTCGAAAAATCATACCTGAGACAATGTCATATGTAGGCACGTCTTGAGAGAAATATTAAGCAAAGTTCTTTATATAGAAGTGATCCCAGACAGAAACATGGAAACATAAGATACTTGCCAAATATAGAGAACAGAAAAAATAAATGGATAAATATAATTGAATATTGATTGTATAAAATGACAATAATGTTTTTGGGATATAAAAATGTACAATTAAAATATATGAGAATAATGACTCAAAAGACAAAGGAGTAAATAAAATTAAAATGTTATAAGGTACTAGCATTATCAGGAAAGAGGTAGAAAAAAATTTATAATAGCCTGAAATCAGTTAATGGTATAATATGTATATCTTATGATGTATTCATCCAAATAATTTAAAATAATTATATAACTCATAATGTCTAGCTTAATATGAAAAATGTAATAATTAAAATATTTGATTAATCCAAAAGTGATGAGAAAAGAGAGGCAAGTGCTACACTAAATAGTTGGATCAAATGGGAAGGAATAAGATGGTAGATATACACACAACCACATTGTAATTTCATTACATGTAGATGGATTCCATGTTGCAAGTAAAAACCGGACACTGACAAACTTAGTTAAAAAAATGAAGCTTAACTACTCTATATACTTTTTTAAAATAGAGAAACCATAGCTATTAGGGACAGATTAACTTAAAAATAAAACAAAGGAAATACGATGTACTTTGCAATGATTGACCAAAAATGGTGTAGCTTTACTAATATTAGATAAAGTAAACATTAATAGAAATGCATTTTTAGGGATGAAGTGGAACATTTACTATTGGCAAAGGAGTCACATAACCAGAAAACTATAAAGCCCTAAATCTTTATGTGCTCATCACACATTGGTAGAACTAAAAGGAGAAACAAAAAATCCACAATCATATTGGGAGACTAAAGTAACGCTCTAAATACTTAATAAAACACACAAAAATAAATAAAATTATAAAAGATCTGAAAAACCAATGAGCAAAATTGACCTCTTTGACATACATAGAAAATTGTATCTAATAAGAACAGTATAAAATAAATTTCAAATAAAAATACAACATTTACAAAAGTTGAACATGTGGAGAGTCATAAAGCCTATTCATAAGATTTCAAAAGATTGAAATAATTAGGAATATATAAATTTTTTCAGTAGAATTAACCTAACTATAAGTACAAAAACTAAGCTAGAAAATCTCAAACTGCTTGAAATTTAAGCCACATACTAATAAATAAACCATAAGTCAAAAGTAGAAAATATTTCAGAATAAATGATAACAAAGGTGCAATGTCTCACAACAAATTATAATTCTGTGAAAGAACATTGATAAATCTCACAAGCATTAGGTTGATCAAAAGAAAAGAAGGCAGACACACATTGTGTGGTTTCATTTATATAAAGATAAAAGTTCATAAATAGGATAAACTAATCTCTGATGTTAGAATTTAGAATGATTCTTTCCAGGAAGAGAAGGCATGGGAGTGTTTGGAAGGAATTATATGAAGGCTACTGGTGTGCCTGTTATGTTCTATTTCTTGATTTAGCTGCTGGATGTGTTCTCTTTGTAAAAATTCAATCTGTACATTTAAAATTTGTGCATTCTTAAAAAGTATGTTTTACTTCAATTAAAAGTTTACTTTAAAAAATCACAATCAACTAAGAGGCTGTTAATTTAGTGTCATTGTGTGCATTCTTATATTTAAATGTCATCAATATTTTTTGGTTAATTTTGAAGGGAAGGTATTAAAAAATGCCACAACCAGTAGAAACTGAGGCTTTGATTAAACAAATAGTTGTTTCAATTATTTGTGTAAACAGAGGCATATAAATTTTTCCTCAGAAAGCAATTTTTCTGTTTTAGTTACTATCTACTTTTTATATAAATAGTCTGTAAAATATACCTCCATTGTCAAATGGGAGAATATATGCAAGTGTACATACTGAATTACCATGATTTTCACTGAGAAACAAAGCTGAAGAACTCTTTTTCATCACAAGACACTTAAAAATGTATTGCCTTTAATTTAAGCAAAGGAAGTTTAAACCATTGATGGGAGAAGCAACGTGATTATACCTGATTGAAGAATTACTGATGACATAAAACTGTCATAAAGTAGAATACTGTTGTTATAATTCCAACAACAATTTTAAAATTAATTTTTACTGTCTTGTCATTTGCAGCAACATGGATGGAACTGGAGTCCATCAAGGTACATGAAATAAGCCCAGCAGAGAAATACAAATATTGCATGTTCTCACTCATATGTGGGAGCTAAAAAAGTTGATCTTATAGAGGTAGAGAGTAGAATGCTGGTTACCAGAGGCTGGGAGCAGTGTATAGTAGTGGGGTATGAAGAAAAGTTGGTTAATGGGTACAAACATATAGTTAGATAGAAGGAATAAGTTATAGTGTCTACTAGCACAATAGGGTGACTATGCTTAGCAATAACTTATTGCATATTTCAAAGTAGCTGGAAGAGAAGCTCTGGATATTCCTAACACAAAGAAAAGATAAATGTTTGAGGTGATAATATCCCAGTTACCCTGATTTGATCATTGTATGAAGTATCATGATATCACATACATCCTATAAATATGTATAATTATTATGTATCAATAAAACTAATAAACTGTAAAAAAAATTAACTTTTACTTGAGATTGACAGCATATTCTTAAACATGTGTTTTTTTTTTGTAACTGACATTTATAAAATTTATAAAATTGATTAATTATTTTAATGGAAAAATAATTGTATTTATTTATGGATACAATGTAATGTTTTTACATTTGTATACAATGTAGAAAAATTAAATCAAACTAATGAACGTATCCATCATGTCACCATTCTTTTATTTTTGTGGTGAGGACATTTAAAACCTATTTTTAAAGCTATTTTTAAATGTACATGAGGATGGCATAACCTACCCGCTTGCTCCCTGACACATACTTTCCTCATAATTTTTGGCTACCTTAAATATTCAGAGTTTATATTTCCATGATTATATAAATATAATACACTAATGGCATTATAGTCCATAATTCGTTTCTTTTCTCATAAGAAGATTATTTTCCAAATCTTAGTATAAATCTCCTCTCTCTCTCCTTTTCATTGGTTTAGTTATCCATGTGCTTGTCCGCTAGAGGTATAAATCGCCTTTGAGTTCACTCAGAGACCTTAAATTCATCTCTGTGTAGTCATCCCTTTGAGACGTGTCCTCTTGCTCCCATCTGAACTGGTTGCTCTCTATGTCTCCTGCATAGCTGTCATCCTGAGATCACTGTTCCTGTCATCCTTAGAATTCCTTTTGCTTCTAACAGGCATTGGGTTTTTAATTCCCTGGACCCCTCCTTATTTTAGTAGAGCACCTCTTCCATTAGTTTCCTGAGAAATGATGTATGGGAGGTATATTTCCTGAGATCAGGCCTGCAATGATTGTTTGGATTGAGTTCCAGGTTGGAAACCGTTACCACTCAGAATTCTAAAAGCATGCCTCCATTGTCTTTTTAACTTCCATGTTCTTATTGAGAAGTTTAATGCCACGTTGATTCCCATTTTCTAATATGTTCCTCTCATTCCTCATCCTCTCCTGGCTTTCCTAGTACAGAGTTCCTGTGACTTAATCTCTCTGACGAGAAATCTCTAGTCTTCTACTAGAATGGATGGGAGGGGCAGTGGAGGGCAACTGGGGTCTAACTACTTACACAGGATTCAGTCATTTCTCCAGTTTTCAGTCTCCTCTAGTCAACCCCATGGAACTTGTTGCCACTCTTTCAGAGATACCTAGTGCTATCTATCCCTCAATGACTTTAGGATTGTACAGTGCAAAGAAACACCTTGTTTCTGTGTCTTCTCTCTGCTGCTTAGTTGCAGCTTTTTCAGGTATACTAAATTAAATTCAACTCATCTCTTTCTTTCCCACTTTCAAAAATTCATTCTTACTGGCTCTTCTGTCATTCTCTTTAAGCTTGTGGATTTATGCACTAAAAATATATTTATTATCATGTTAGTGAAGACTGGTAGGCAGGAGAGGGAAATATATATGTTCAATCTGCCATCTTTAACTGAAAGTTATAACACTGATTTTACAGTAATTGTTACATGCAATGATAATTTTTCATGAACCTAAATACGGAAATATGCATACAATGTGCACTCCACATTGCAAGCATATATCAATACATCACATTGTACCCTATAAATGTAATACAATAGTGATTTGTCGATTAAATATAAAAAATGAAGTAGGCAATGTCTCTGGTTAGGATCATACAGACTGTACCAGGTATGAGAAGAGAATCTTCAGGATATTGGGAAAGTACTGTTTTAAATGTTGTTTCTTGCTTTGCTTTCTCTAGTTGGTAGACAGACAAATGGATTTTCCTTTTTGTTGATTTGTCGTGTTTTTCAGTTCATACAAAGGTTTAGTTCAGACAGCAAGATTATAACATAATCTTATTGTAAGTAAATGCACTCACTCCCAACAGCATACTATTATTTAGCACAAAATACACCCTGTTGCTCATTTTTTTAATGTGATATATTGGAGTGGAGTTAAATACATCTCATGTACATGAGAATTAGAAAAAAAAGAGGACAATTGATGGTACTAACATTCTGTTTACGGCTGTAAGATTGTGAGTCATTAATTGAGGAAAAATAAGAAAAAGCCTGAATTTCAAATGCTTCCTTCATTACATCTTCCTTCATAGAAGACAGCTTATTTTTTTCCCATGTCAATTACTTGGATAAACTTGCATAAATGAAAGTTTTTCCAGTATAGCACCCTATATATTTGACTACTGATATTGCAATATCAATTATTGCACAAAATGGTCATTGTGACTCATGTTTGGATATGTTTTCAGACACATTCCACTAAGATTCAAAAAAGGAAAGAGCCTGGAAACAATTGTATAAGAAATTATATACTATGAATGCCACTAATAATGATGAGACCGCAAAAATAACTGAGTTGTGAAGACACGGTTCTTGCCTTTTATCGTCAACGTATAAAACTTTGTGGAGCTTTGCCAGACAAACATTAAGCCCATTATTAGACACATTAAAGATAAGACATTTTATTTGCCAGTACATAAGCACTTGCAAGGCTTTGTGTTATCAGCATGAGACCCTCTCTTCATGGACCAACTGCCTGATACCCAGCCCCAAATGTGGCTTCCTTGTGTTGTGAAGATGTGTCTCCACTGGCAGGGTCAGCACATGATAATGGGAATTTTGACTTTGAGTTGCTCTGACTAAATGATAGATCTTCCTTCATTCTTGAAAAATGGATCTAACAATCTGCTCTGTGTCACAAACTCGGAAAAATGTGTTTGAGATGCGTAGGTTGGCATTCAGCTTAATTCTTATTTCAGCTTCAAAGGAAAACATGACACTCAAGGCACTTCTGTTTTCATTGACCAATTTGAGATTTCCATCCTGCTGTCCTCTCTCTCTTTCCCCTTTTCCTTCAATGGTACATTTGTTTTCTTTCTTCGTAGTTTATATTGCTACACAATCTACAATTCTGCTTTACAGAGATATTTCTATATGTGAAATTTTATTCTGACTATCTCAAGATGATAAGTTGGCTCTCATGGAACTGAGGAGATTTAATTTAATGTTCAGAAAGACCTAGTCTATTTGAGACAACTTCATGGAAAGGAGTTTAAAAACCTATTTTTTAATCTAGTGTGCTGGGCTCTCTTTTGAAGAAGGATAAAAAGTTTAAAGTTTTATTTATCATACAAATTTTGCTCATGATTTCTGAGATTTCTACTTTAAAAATATGGAGAGAATGTCTTTTATTAAGAGACATGTGATGCAAAGCTTTTATTTTTGGGACAGACTTCTAGAAGTTTTTCTCTTACTTTTTTTTTTAGCTGGAGTCTCCATCACCCAGACTGGAGTGCAGTGGCACATACCCAATCACACCAGTGTTGAACTGCTAGTCTCTGGCGATCCTTCCACCTCAGCCTTCCAAGTAGCCAGAGCTACAAGTGCGTGCTTTTAATCCACAATCCACTATTATCCTGTCACTACTCCAATGCATGCGTGCGCATGCACACACACGCGCGCGCGCACACAAACACATTCTCTCTCTCTCTCTCTCTCTCTCTCTCTCTCTCTCTCTCTCTCTCTCTCTCTCTCTCTCTCTCTCTCTCTCACTCTCTCTTTCTGTCTGTTTTTCTCTTCCAGGATATAGGTGATTTGTTGTGAGGGACATGTTTTACTAGAAGCCTGACTAAATCTATACGCTGAAGCCCTTTAAATAATGAATAATGTCCACTGATTTTGTTGCCTTTTTCTTCCTTTCATCAAGATGGGTACATGAAGTTCCATATTCTAAAACTCACTTTTTACTGGACTCATTTTTCCTTGTTTTTATCAAGTAATCACATTTGCAATTGTGCTACTTTGAAAATTGCTGAGACTTCATTTGACTTTGGATGATACTTAATAGTTCTTCATGTTTAACTAGGGTTTTTTTGGTTATGTGCCAATCTATTTTTCTATCCATGGGCATATACTCATAAGCATGAATGTGTAAGCATACACGCACATGTGTATGTTAAATTTATTGCTTAATTAGTGAGTAACTGATTACAGATTATCTGAAGATATTCTAGATTTATAAAAAATAGAAAAGGCAAACTGTTCATTCAGATGTTGGAAGGTGAAGTGATGACAAATTCAGAGAAAGCATTCAAGGAAATTCAGTAAACAAAGATAGCTAATTAGAAGGTATTCCATATCAGTCAAATGAAAATAAAAGAAGTTGTGAAAATTGTTTGTGTAACCACATTGAAGTCATTACTAGTTTTAGAGGGATGTTTTGGCCAAAGAAACACATTCCAACAACTTAGGCAGACTTGAAAACAAAACAATATTTAAAAAAATTGAGTTTATCAAAATACTGTGAGGAAGTCATGTAATCCTTAGTAATATTAAAGAACTATTTCTCCTTATCCCCATTTACTTAACCTCTTATAGACATTTCCTTTGTTTCTCTCTCCTTCTAATCAACAGGATTCTCTTCTCCTTGCTCCAAATAAAACTCCACTCTCAATCCTTTCCCTGTCCCTCTAATTTTTTTTTTTTTTGAGTTGGAGTCTCACTCTGTTGCCCAGACTAGAGTACAGTGGCCAC